>NW_007578303.1:64930-138325 GCF_000690725.1 Stegastes partitus
AAAAACCCACAACGGTCACAGAAATAACTTGAATCTGACAAAAGTAATAGATAAAAATTCAATGAAAATTAAGCAATGAAAATCAGACATTGCTTTTGAACCGTGATTTAACAGAATTATTTAAAAAAATAAACTCATGAAACAGGCCTGGACAAAAATGATGGTACCCCTGGAAAACACTGAAAACAATGTGACCACAGGGACATGTTCAATCAAGGTGTGTCCTCTAATTAGCATCACAGGTATCTACAAACTTAATCAGTCAGTCGGCCTATTTATAGGGTTACAAGTCGTCACTGTGCTGTTTGGTGACATGGTGTGTACCGCACTAAACATGGACCAGAGGAAGCCAAGGAGAGAGTTGTCTCAGGAGATTAGAAAGAAAATTATAGACAAGCATGTTAAAGGTAAAGACTACAAGACCATCTCCAAGCAGCTTGATGTGACTACAGCTGCACATATTATTCAGAAATGTAAGATCCATGGGACTGTAGCCGACCTCCCTGGACGTGGCTGCAGGAGGAAAATTGATGACAAATTGAAGAGACGGACAATACAAATGGTAACAAAAGAGCCCAGAACAACCTCTAAAGACATTAAAGGTGAACTCCAAGGTCAAGGTACATCAGTGTCAGATCGCATCATCCGTCATTGTTTGAACCAAAGTGGACTTCATGGGAGACGACCAAGGAGGACACCATTGTTGAAAACAAATCATAAAAAAGCCAGACTGGAATTTGCCAAACTGCATGTTGACAAGACACAAAGCTTCTGGGAGAATGTCCTCTGGACAGACAAGACAAAACTGGAACTTTTTGGCACATCAGCTCTATGTTCACAGATGCAAAAAAGAAGCATATCAAGAAAAGAACACTGTCCCTACTGTGAAACATGGAGGAGGCTCTGTTATGTTCTGGGGCTGCTTTGCTGCATCTGGCACAAGGTGTCTTGAATCTGTGCACGGTCCAATGAAATCTGAAGACTATCAAGGTGTTCTGGAGAGAAATGTGCTGCCCAGTAGCACAAAGCTTGGTCTCAGTCGCAGGTCATGGGTCTCGCAACAGGATAATGACCCAAAAAACACAACTATAAACACCCAAGAATGGCTCAGAGGAAAACATTGAACTATTCTGAAGTGGCCTTCTATGAGTCCTGATCTAAATCCTATTAAAATCTGTGGAAGGAGCTGAAACATGGCGTCTGGAGAAGGCAGCCTTCAAACCTGAGACAACTGGAGGTGCACAGGTCTCATTGACAGTTATAGAAATCGTTTGATTGCAGTGATTGCCTCAAAAGGTTGTGCAACAAAATACTAAGTTAAGGGTACCATCATTTTTGTCCAGGATTGTTTCATGAGTTTATTTTTAAAATAATTCTGTTAAACCACGGTTCAAAAGCAATGTCTGATTTTCATTGGTTGATTTTCTTTTAGAAGTTTTTTTTTGTGCCTTTGTGCCTTTATTTGATAGTGATAGTGAGAGAGAGACAGGAAAGTGGGGGAGAAGAATAGAGGGAGAACATGTGGGACAGGGCCATGAGCGGGATTCGAACTCATGACCTCCACATCGGGACTGTGGCTCTGTACATGGGATGCCAGCTCAACCAGGTGAGCTATAGCGGCGCCCTTTATTGGTTAATTTTCATTGAATTTTTATTTCTTATTACTTTTGTCAGATTCAAGTTATTTCTGTTAACTTCCTGTGCGAGGTAATGAACTATCGCGTGAGGAAGTGAGACCTTTCTATGTTTTAGTTCGGTCCGGCAATGAACATGGCGGTGAAAATAAACTTGCTCGGAAACTACAGACGTTGTGTTTTTAGCATTTACAATTTCTGTGACCATTGTGGGATTTCTTTCATTAACCGAGGGGTACCAACAATTTTGTCCACGTGTGTATTCTGTGTTGGAGAGTTGTTTGTACATAAGCATTTACATAACAAAGAACACAGTTGTAGCTGTTGTTCTACTAACTGATATGAGAAAGGGGAATAAGGTGTTCAGTTCCAACACAATATTCAGCCCCTATGCGGCGAGTACCTGTCTGAACTGGGCAGAGTAGTTTTTGAACTGGTTGAACTTTGACTCATCATTGTGGAGGTATTTCCTGATGGACTGGATCAGGTCCAGGTTCCTTTGGTGGAAGTCCTCTGGCACCAGGTAACCACTGTTTGACACCTTGGGGGGCCTGAGAAATAAGACAAATGTTTTTTTTTTTAAAGCTACAATGATTATTTGACAAGGCAAACAGTGTAATCGGGGAAACTGATGATCTTATACTAGAGATTATCTTAATTTGACATATGATCTGCTTTTCATCACACAGATCATGTCAAAAAATGAATAACAGCTTTCCTAGCCCACATTAGCTAAGTAAAAGTGAGGAATAGCAGCGAGCAGCAGACCAGCAATCTGAAAGTGGTGAATTCTTCTATCAAAAACTGTGCAGACTGTGAACATAGATAATTACAGATTAGGTGCATGAGGTAATTATGTGAGCACCATCTCTGACACTTGTCAACATTCTGTTTAATCCCTTAATAGATTCATTATGCAGCAGGTATAGAGGTCAGAGACAGTGTAAGGTTTCTTTGCTGTATCTAAGCTTTTGTTTCTCTGTTTTCTCTTCATACACTGGTAACCTTGTTAGCTTGATGTACAGCATCGTGCATTTTTTGCTCTCATTATTTCTAGGGCTATCATTGTTTTAATATGTGGGGTTAGTTCTGGCTGTGCATTTGAAAGCAATACTTTTCTAACATCTAGTAATACATCGTCAGATGTTTATCCATAAATGCTGCAACTTAAGAGGAGGCAGTTTTCATGTTCCCTTTCTTTGTGGTTTAATTTTAAAACTACCACAGCTATGTATCTGCGCAACAAGCAACTATCTCAAATAATTTCTCCTTTAAAGAAGCTACACATCATTTGACTCTGTGCTCTCTGATAGGAGTTCTGTAGCAATAAATACAGATAATCCAGCCAATCTTACAGGACATAAACTCAACAAGCATCAAAGAAGTGGAAATACAAACCACCACCTCGGAGCATAACTTTCAGAATAAAGTCAGAACGAAAACAGGATGCAGAGATTTGTGAGTTGGTCTCCTGGCAGCCACACACACAACAAACCATGTGATCACATGCTATATCGTCACATGGCCTTCTAGTCAGATCGCCCAGCCCTATATATACTGCAAAAAGACTGAGATGTGCTCACGGGTTGACTGCAGAAGGTGCAGGCTCCACCACATTGCTGTTGAGAGGAATCCCTGTGAATCCTGGTGGAGGTTTAGGGGCAGAGATTCCCAGGCCCGGTGGAGGAGGGGGCATTGTGGAGGATGGTGCAGAAGTTGAGGCCTTCAGTGGGAAAGAGGTCTTGAAGCCTAAGAGATAAACACATTATGAGACAACCCACTTCTGCAGAACACCTGAAAAAGCATAATCAATTCTGTAAAAGACGTCTGCTGGCCTGCTGCAGCAAACAATATCACATCTGTTGTGTTTAGGCAAACTAAATATCAGTTTTGTGAGCACCACGAAGTGAGACATTTTATCACCAAAGTGTACTGCAACTGCATTTCCAGCTTTCTCAAAATTTTCACACTGCATAAATTTGATGCCAACTGCTAAAGCATTGTCCACAATTTATTAGCAACATCAAGTGTTGTTGTTTTTTCTAAGAGAGTACAATGCATCAAAGCTCTTCACACCTTGTGCTTATACCATTAAGCCACAGCGTCTGTAACTTCACACAGAGGATGGCTGGACAAGCTGGGTTCACTGCTTGGTACTATTCTGTCTGTCTGTGCGCCAGTCAGCTGCAAATTCAGCAACCACTGACCTCTATAAGATGTAATATTGATGGAACAATAACTTTCAAAACAGCCACACAGCGGAAAAGCGAGATTAGCTATGGAGCCTCTAACTTTCTTTGATACTTATTGACTTAATATTTTGAGAGGTAAGTTGAAAGGTTTCCAAATGACTTCCAGAAAGTGTTTTTTTTCCCCTCTTGCTTTAGCATCTATGAGCCATTAAAGCATCTGCACATTCAGCTTTTACGTGTAAGGAAGGCTTCACTTTCCTTGCTTGGTTGTCAACTTATTGTGAATTATGTTTACTAAAACTGAGACTAACAGCACAGTATTTTATAAAAACAAAAAAATTCCCCCTGTTCACATGTGATGGTAGTATACCGAAACAATGACAAGGAGAAAAGAAACAAGATAAAAATTCTATATAGTAGAGGTTATGCTGTGCCGTACCTGGTGGTGGTTTCTTGGTCATGAGTGCAGGGAATTCCTCCTCCGGTTCAAGAGTGGGGTCTGTGATGGGATGAGGGGCTTCCACAGCTGCATCTTTGCTGGGAGGGGATTTCTCAGGGTAGCCATTAGCCAAGCCGCTCGTCAGTGCTGCGGTCACGACATTGGAAAGCGGTTTGCTCAAAGTTTTCTCAGGGACATTTTCCTTTTGTGCTGCCGTTTCCACCGAGATCGTATTTGCAGTTGCTGTCGTCCCTGACACTGCAGACACAGATGTAGCGGGCGCAGCGGGGTTCTTCTGTTTTTTCTTCTTGTTGGCTTTAGAGGTAGAGAGATCAGTGTTGGGGGTTGGATTTGACGTGCTGGAGGTCACGGTGGAAGTTTTGCTGGTGCCTCCTTTTACAGTGAGCAGAGAGGAGATATCCAACATGGTGGGCACCGAGCGGAACTCCTGCTGCGTCATTCCTCCACTCTCGTCATCAGAAAGAGCGGGCGAGTGACTCGATGCTGCTTTTCCATTGTCCCCTACTTTCTTTTTCCTCCGTGAAGATGATGAGGTTGAGGAGGAGAGGAGCTGAGGGCCCGAGGACGCAAGGGGAGGGGGAGGTCTGGAGGAAGGAGGAGGATGAGTAGTGGGTTTAGCTACAGCAGTATGGTTGGACCAAGCAGAACTGGCACCCGCTGTGGGTTTGAGGGGCCGGATTTTGGAGACGAGAGCGGGGAAATCCTCCTCTTGAAAAGAGGATGTCTTCCTGGGTTGGGCAGAGTAAGCCGGGGTCATGGGGGATGAAACCGTTGCAGTGGAGAGGCTTGGGAAGTCATCTTCCTTCAGAGCTGCATGTGATGCTGTAGCCGCCGCAGGAGCTGTCTTTACACTGGAGGGACATAAATAACATAGAATAGAATAGAAATACTTTATTAACCCCCAAGGGGAAATTTGGTTGTTACAACACAAAGATAAAGTTACCACCACCACAAACACAGATAAATAAGCAAAAATAAACTATAAGAAATACAAAATGCAAAATGTACAATAAGTGTAATATAGAAGTAGAAAAGTCCTGTAACAAAGCAAATTAAACATTTCTGCACACACCAGACTATGTGGTGAGAAGTTGTGATGGTACTGTGTGCTGAAGCTTACATGGGTGCAGCAGCTGTGGCTCCTAAAGCTGGGAAGTCATCCTCTTCATCCCCTGGATTAGTGCTCTTCATTGTTCTTACTGTTAAAGAGGTGACAATGAATACATTAGAACTGCTGCTATCTGCAATACTTGTGTCATCACTTATAGCCAAATTACTGAAATACAACACCAATAATGCTTGACTCAAAAGCAAAACACACAAAAACACAACACTTGTATGACATCTGGCAACACATTCACAGGTAAGGTATATTTTTAACTTTTGCTTTCTTTTTTTTACCTGGAGGTTTGTTTGCTGGTTTGCTTGCTGGTTTAACATGTCCGGTCCGGTGTCTGGGCTCTTCTGGTTCTGCTCTTTCTGTTCTCTCCTCTCTGCAGTGTTTGGGAGCGCTCCTCTCCTGCACTGCTCCTCTCTCCTCCTGTCTACGCATCGCCATTGATGCCCTCATAGCAGCTTCCACCTGCCTGTCCTCTTCTTCTCTGTGTGAGAAAGCAGTCAAACAGATGGCATGATGAAAATGAACCGCATATGAAGATAGAATAGATTTTGACTGCCACATTTTAATACTGAAACTGCACATATACAAATAAAAAAAACATGATAACAGTAAAAGCTTGTGACACGATCTTACAGATAATCATCAAGTATTTTCCATGTTTAATCCTTAGCAATAGCATTGGATGTACTGCAGTCAAGTTATCAAGCGTATGGCTGCATCCACACCTTTTTCTACAGTCCTAAGTTTCTGTGTGTTGTTGCATCCTTCCCCATTAGAGTCACCACTTCTAAATCTGACACTTGGAGGTACACAGTAAAATCCCCCTTCCAGTCAATCATATTACTGGTCATTTTGACTCACCTGGAGTACCTCCAGCTCTTCTGTCCCCCCTGAGGCCTTCCTCTTCCTCCTCGATTGTGACGAACCTCCTCATAGTCCTCACCTGAAACCAGACCTAAAGACACACACATTATTCACATTATGCTACCTTGAAACTACACTTACATAAACAGTCATCTGAGTGGCATGGCAATAACTGCAATGTCTTGACCGACCTTCATTTCTCCTCTGCTGTCTCGGGGCGTAGTTAAACTGCAGGTCGATGTGGCGGTTCTGTCGAGCCTCTGCTCTGTTCTTACTGTGTGCTGCAGCCTTGTGGGCCTTATAGTCGATCTCGGTGCGGAATGCATGAGTGAACTGTTCTGTGGCACAGCGACCTTCCTCGCACAGATAGTGACTCTCTCTGAAGTGCTCGCTTAGATACTGGTAATCACTGTCGACAGCAGGGGTTGCAAGAAAAATATAATCAAAAATATAATCATCATCAACACTGACAACTTTACAAAAACGATTACGTGATAACAAAACAACTGCATAAACTAAATCAGCAAGTTAAACGACTATCCACACCTGTAGTATTCCTGAGAACCGTCTGCATCACAGAAATGGCAGAAATAGTGGTCCCTGCGCAAATGTTTCAGCAGCTCGTCATTATCAAGGTAGCGGTCATCGCAGAACTTGCAGAGCGGGTGTCCTCTGTGACTGGTGTCATCTGGGTCTCCATGCGCTCTGTGACGTGCCAGTTCCTTTCGATTGTACCACTTCCGCTCATGGGAGAAGATCTGGTGGAAGAGGCGAAGAGGTGACACCACTGTGAGCCTAATGTTCTGTAATGCTGTTTTTGAGAAGATCTGCTAACAAAACTCTTCATCATAATATAAACACTGTTTTCTTTGCATCTGGCTAGCTTAAGAGCACTAAAGAGTGAGCTTTCAATAGTGATAAAAGCTGGAAGATAAACATTTTTTTTCTATTAAATGGGCATCATCTAGTGAAAATGCCTTTAAAGTATGCCCGTAATGTCTAATAACTAACTCCTACTTTCTGCAATTATGTCTAACAATGCCCTTGATTGTCTTGCAGCCTCATGTGACACAGATCTGTCCATAAATAAATGTATTATGTAGAAACAAGATTGCAAAGACTGCTACAAAATAAGTGAGTCTGAGAGACAGTTGGCTGTACATAACTGGTTGTTTCTGTCAGCTTTCAAGGCTTAATTTACTTCCACTGCTGCAAAAAGCAGGAATTTGTTAACCCATTACTTACTTAGTTTTTGTTTTTAATCTTCTGCCATTTTTTTTTCATTTTATCTAATTCACTCAACTTTATTTTAGCTTTGCATAAAACTGGCAAAAAATGTAAGTGTTCTAAAACTTTGAACCATGAGTATATCAATATTTGCTCATCATTCTGAAATATCAATATAAACTAAACTTTTACTTGTCTGGAATTGTTGTCTTATCATTTAACATGTTTAAATCTGACTAAGACAGGTGCATGTCTTTGCTGTATTTATAATAATTCAAGATTGAACTGTATTGTGGAAGAACTTTTGTGACTGCTTAGCAAATACCGCTGACAAGAACAATGCTTTGATGCCCTCAGGTGGCACAAAAACTGAACTGCATTTTGTAACCAGGATGTTGTGACTTTTATAGCGAGCCACAGGTTTTTCCTACGGATTTTTTAATTGCTTAGTGTCACACATGAGGTGTTCACTTTTATGATTTTCAATCCAACATCACATTTTAAAAGTTTAAGGACTGCTTGTGCTGCAGATGAAAACTTTCCATAAACTCTGGCTCCGGTGAAGCAGCCAACTACTGTTTGAAGTCCTGACAGTTACATTAATATAGAAAATTTTGATGTAGCAAAGATGTTCATTTTGTCCTCAAAGTACAAGTAGACTTAAGAATTTCTTTGTAATAGGACAAATACATTTTGATTCTAATAATAATGCTTTGATTGCAATTTGCTATGTGTGTGCATTTTATAAACACTAGCTTAAACTTTAAAATAATGCAAACATGATGATGAAGAAACGTGCCTGTCTTTACATAAAGCCGTATTTTTTTCCTGCCGAGTACGAAGCAGACAGTTATCTTTAGTGTTGGACAAATATTCACAAAATTACTAATGACAAACACATTAAGAATTGCATTAATCACACAAAAAGGGGAGACACTGCACTCAGTATTAAAAAGTCCCATAAACGTTTTACAGGAACACCACACAAACATATATGTGCTTAATGAATGAATGTTAGAATGAAATATCTTTATTTACATTGTGCTTTTTCCAGCAAAAGATGACGAGAAGTTGAGGTGATCCAGCAGATCCATATGATTTAAGTCAAGTGATTCCTGTTTTGTAAACATACTTTTATTTTCTAATTTACTTAATCTAAAACTCATACATAGACTGGACAGGATATGGGATTAAAAAGATGCCCTCCTTTAAAATAAGTATTTATTTTGTGGGAGGGATACATGTTTACAATAAAACAATACAGCCATCATCACTGTGGCATGTCTTGATAAATTTTACATTGAGTGTATCAATAAATTAATAGCAAATCAGGTCTAAAGATTCTTAATTTGAAAAAGCTGTTATGGTTTGGCTTTAAATACAGCTATTACAGCTATTTACAGATCGTGTTGGCTAAAACGCCCAAGAAGCCTTAATCTTCTGCCCAATAATTCAGTGCAGGAAGCCAAACTAAATAAAATGTACAATAGTCAAGATCAGTGTAAATATTTTAACAGTAGCATTACAATGTTTTGCCCCCAGACAGCCACAAGCTGGCTACTTTTCCTATTGGATGACTGCTTCACATCTTACACAAAGCCTTGCAGTACATCTGTGGTATTACAGCAGTCCTGTGATACTGTGACCCTAATCAGTGACTGATTAACTCCTGGACGAACCAGTTAGGGATGAATATACCTTGAGGTGTTTTGTGCAGAGCTTGCAACAGAAGAGTTCGTGCTGCTTCCTCATGTGCTGCTCCAGCTCCTCAAATTTGGAGAAAACCTTGGGCTCTGAACAGCGAGGACACGTTGCCAAGAGCAAATGCCTGATGAAACACAAAGCAGGAAAAAGTGAAGTTAGAGTCAGGTAAAGTAAAGAAATTACTCAGGGCAATAAAGAAGTAGTAACAAAGTAATCAAACAACAATTACATTATTTATTTTTCCATCTTAGCTAATTCAAAGCTCAGATAAAGGCTCTTTTTTTGTTGATATAATCAACAGATTTGCCCATAAAACTAAATCACTCCCTGAAACCAAACACAAAAAAACAAACACAGCATGACTGGAATGGAAAATGAAACTTAAGGTTTTTCTGACCTCACCAGCCTTCTCATATTGATTTTGTTGTTGTTGTTGATTTAATGAACAGATTCACAGATAAGACAAAATCACTTCCTGAAACCATCTCATTCATCATCACAAACTTATTTGACTATAAACATTAAGCTCTAAAAAATATGAAACAGAAGAATAAATAGGAAAAAAACAAAACACAGCATGACTGGAATGGAAATTAAACTTAAGGCTTTTCTGAATTTACCAGCCTTCTCATACTATTTATGTACATGGTTGTTTGCACTTCCACATAATTCATCAGGTTGCTGCCTGCTGTGATGACAAGGGGTGTTTTTTACAACCACATGTGTGTGCAGCCTTGGCTGTCTATATATAATACACGTTGTTTTTTTTTTTAACAAAAGTTGTACCTTGTTTACCAGAACTTCTTTTATCCCTCATCCTGACTATGACTACTTTTTAAAGGTCTAGCAGCAGTGGAGTTTCCAAGTCTCCACAGATTCCTGATTAACAGTCAATGGGCAACATAAAGAATTATATTAATCAATCATAAATAAAGAAGTCGTCCAGAACCTGTACTGGGCGTAGATCTTCTCGTCACCGAAATAGATGTCATGCTTCTTCTCAGTGGGGAACTGCTGATAGGGCAGACTCTGAAAGGCCTCCAGTTTTTTCACAAACACCACCTGAAAACAACATGTCAAGTCAGAACTCACAACTGCTCAACATCTCATGCACACACACACACAGAGATTAATTGTAAAGTCGAGGTAAAAAGCTGCAGTGCATGAATTATTTACAAGATTGAGATTCACACTCTTCCTGACTTGAGGTAGAGTTGACAAGCTAGCCTACACTGATGGGCTTGCTAATGTTAGACGTAGCTAGCTTAATGACAGCGAGGAAAAAGTAGTCCAAGCAGTGTGTAGACACAGTTCGTTAATGTCTCTTTTTCTCCCAGCGACACTTTTCATTCATTATGAACCCAGCTGAGATACTGCGATACCATTTCTGCTTATTTTTTCCCTACAATACGACTAGTGGGGCGTTGCGGCCTAGCTAGCTCCACCTGGCTGCATCCCCGGGCTACAGTAGCAGAGCATGGCGCACCTTGTCGAGCTCCTCCCGGCAGACGGCGCAGTACTTCTGGTCGCACAGCACCCTCATTTTGGTGGAGCAGCGGTAGCAAACCGGGTGGTCGCATTTCCCTAAGGCGAAGATATCCACTTCTTGGCAGCACAGGACGCAGTTCTTCTCGGCCTCTTTTGTGGGTGTTGAATCCATGTCGGCGGAAAGGCACAAATAATCAACGGTAATACTATTTGGGAGAGCCACCGCCGCTGAAGCGCTTACGTAATAATGAAAGTCTGAGCCACTGCCGCGTCACGTAACAGTCGGAGCTCCGATGTGTAGAACATGAGGATGGATCCACACCGATCCGCCGCAGCGGCGCTTGTTCCCATCACACAGGTGCGATCCACGCAGGTGATCACGACCGGTCCACGTGTGGATGCGCGGTGTGAACGTAACCGGTGTGTGCGCTGATAGCAAGTACTGTACTTTAGGAAATATTCACATGCGCCTCATGTGTGTGTTGAAGAAAATAGGTGTGCGCTGGTAGATTCCTAGAGAGCACATAGGTCAACGTTAGGAGAGGCTAGGGATTAATGTTTTTACAGAGTGGTGGCCACGTGCGTCATTTCAGGAATTCTATTATGCTGTTGTAGTATTCAGGCCATTTAAAAACAATATCAATGTGACTGTTAAGGAGTCACATACTGATATATTTACATTGTTTTCAGGTTTTACGGTGAAGATTGCTGATACTGTAATGTGCATAACAAATATAGGTTCAGTTAACAGTTTGTTTGTTTTTTTTTACTACAGTGACCAATGTTTAGAGTAATATAAAGGGATTAACCGTGTAAGGACTCATAACTCTAGCTGATAAAGTAGTGAAGAAAAAGAACGATGTGTTCTTTATGCTTAGATCCTAGCCAGTCTTGTTTCTGTGTCAGAGGTAATTTATGATTATAAGTAATTAATGAAGCTGCTGCTGTGCTGTGTTGTGCATAAATGCCATCACCTCTGTCTTTCCTGAGACCTTCATATGGATCCTGCTGCTGTCTGATGCTGTGGGTTTTTAACATTCTTATCAAGATATTTAAATATGAATATATCAGCATTTTTGGCTTCCAATGTCTTACATAAAGCAGTGTGTAGTTGGGGTTGCATTTTAATTGTCTTGGTAGCAATTCCATGAATGAGTTTTGTTTTTTTTCTCTAAACTTCTACATGACTTAAATTTAAAAGCTGCTCCAATGATCCAATATCCTACCCAAAATTTAAGATGACAGAAAATGTCCAAAAACTGGAAACAGATGTGACTCAGTTCTTTCTTTTTTCCTCCAACATTTATCATGAGTGATGCATTAACCCTGGATCTTGGTATTGTCTTGTCTCTCCAGGCGATTTGAAGCAAAACTGGACTTTTACATGAGTGCAGAAGAAAAGCCAACCGCAGTGAAAACAGTCTAGGAATCTCATTTCAGATTCAGATCTCAGCTGCCACATAACTACACATATTTTTATGGAAAAATCAATACTTTCAGTATGGAATGCTTTATTGGATGGAGTATTTGCAAGATGAGGTCACCATTAAAGATCCACTGTTTTCAAGATGGTTTGCAGAGAGTTGAAGCCTTCATCTTCATCGTGTCTGTCAGAAGTGATTTTTACAGTTCATCAGTATTTTTTTTTAAGTTGTTTTTTTTTGGCTTTTGTTTGATAGTGCAGTGGGAGGGACAGGAAGTGGGGAAGAAGAACAGGGGGAGGACATGTGGGAAAGGACCATGAGTGGGATTCGAACTCATGACCTCCACATCGGGACTGTAGCCCTGTACATGGGACATCAGCTCAACCTGATGAGCTACAGCGGCGCTCAAGTGTCCGGGGTTGTTAAAATGTCTTTCCAGCTAGCGTTTCTTGTAGTGGCTCAGTCCCATGGCTCTGAAGGTGCAGCTGGCAATCTTCTCATAGAGAAGAAACATGAGGGCGGCAGTCAACACCGTCTGCAGCAGCTTGGCCTCCAGGCCTTTAAACAGACCCAACATGCCGTACTTCCTACAAAACAGCAAAACTGTATTAAATAGTTATATGTACGGTGGCCCAGAAGTGTCACAACAAAACAAAAGCCACAGCACACGCAATAAGCCACAACACAACCAAATTAACCACAACACTACAAAATAAGCTGCAACACAACACAATGGCTGCAACGGAAGTTTTTTTAACCTGGAAGTTATACTGTGAAGTATAACAATGGTTTCTGTGGTAGCAACATCGGCATACAATTTACATATTATAACGTGAGTTTTTTAAATACAGACCGTTACTGGCTAGATGAATAATGGAGATGCATTTTCTTGTTCTTCATACTGATGTAAAGTCATACAGACTAAACATTCTCTATGTTACTGAATGTGTCATTTCAAATCTGAAGCACTATTTAAGAGGCAACACAGAGATATGCTCTGCTATGACAGTTAAAGGTGAAAGATTTGATTTGTTTGTTGTCATACAAAGTGATTCTAATCTAGACATGCCAAAACCAGATTTGAGCTGCTTGGCAAAGATAGCTTGCCACTCCTTTTCATATGTTGTTCCTTGTAATTTGCATGCTACAAGTGCTACAAGTCAAATGAATGCTGTCACATTGTATTTAAATAGAGAAACTTAAATGGAGCCATAAAATTAGAAAAAAAGTACAGTCTAATTTGAAAACTCAACATGCAAGTTGTGTGTACTCACCTTGCCCTATTGAGCAGCAGACACTTAACAGTCCTGAGACCTGACAGCAGCTTTGACTTCTCTGTTGATGTGTTGAACTGACCAAACTGCAGTAAAATAAGGGTCACAGCATTTATATACAAATGTATGCAGTAGATACACATAAATTTATTA
Source organism: Stegastes partitus (assembly GCF_000690725.1). Lineage (NCBI taxonomy): Eukaryota > Metazoa > Chordata > Actinopteri > Pomacentridae > Stegastes > Stegastes partitus. Next base: position 78,471 of record NW_007578303.1, read on the forward strand.
ATCAAAGTTTTGAGACACGAGAAAAAAACATGACAAAGACACAAAACCTACCCTAAGAACTGATTGTATAGTCTGCAACGGGTATGTGATAGTGGTGGCAACAGCTTTGGCAACAGCACCGATCATGAAGACCTCTGGAGATGTCAGCTTTGGAGAGAGAGAAGAAAATCTGTCACATTTTGTTCTGGCAAAAATCCTGGGCTGCACTGCAAAATGCATTTGGTGTGAAAAAGAGCAGGCGCACATGTTGAGCCTATCCTTTAATCTCCGCTTAATCCACACAAAAAGTCATGTGAACAGAATTACCAAGTGTCTGCATGTCAAGTGTCTTCTCATCCAGATAATGTCCACTTATTCTAACCCCTACCTTATCTCTCTCTTTCCCACTCACCTCTCTGGGAACTCCTTTCCTCAGCTGCCTCTTCAGGCCTTCATAGATCATGAACTGGATGGCAGGGTTCAACACCAGCAGCAGGGATGGGAAGGTCCCGTTCCACAGGGCTCCAACACCCTCATCACGGATGATCTGCACAAATGCATCTGCAAAAAAAAAACCAAAGATAAAATAACATTAAAAATGAGAAAGAAAAAGATCATAAGCAATGAGAATCCAAGTACTTCATGCTATTGACTACCAATTAGTGCATCTGTCATAGTTATAATTCACGGATAGTTAGAATGTCCAATTACCAAATATGCCAGAGTAGTTGGTGGGCCGGATGTCTTCATTACGAAAGTTGGAGCCTTGAAGCTTCAGTCTGGTATTGACCACCCACAGAGGGGTGGTCACTAACACATTAACAACACCTGGAGAGACAAGGAGACAGATGAAAATCAAGACTTCGGCTGCAGTATCGTTAATAAAAGCAAACACTGATGGTGGTTTACACATCTTGCAGCATTTACAAGGCAATGTAGATGAAAAAAAATAAGCTGTATGACAATTTTTTTGACATGATCAAGCTAAAACTTTAAGAGTTGATGTGATGCACTTTCTCATGATGCTCTGACTTCGGAAATGCAATGTGGGAGTCATATCTCAAATTAGATAGATTTTCTTTTTCCGACTCACTAAAACAAGGATTTTACAATCTGGACAGTGACCTCACCTGCAACGATGCCTGTGATTAAGTCAGTGCTGGGTGTTGACTGCTTCCCCTTCTGCCAGCTGGCCTTGAGGCAGTGGAAGCAGTAGAAGTAGACAAAGTTGGAGCAGCAGAGGCTGCAGATGACCGGGAACCATCCTCTGTAGGGAGCTAGTCTGTAGGGGGGCAACAAACATAGGAACACATCTTAGAGCCCTTCTTCTGCTCGCTACACTCTGCTGTGACTTGTGAGTGTCAGTATGCATAATTAGAGAAGTTCTAATTTATAATTAATAAATTTCTTGAGGGAAGGACAACAGTACAGGCCTGAAATGTGTCAGCACTGATGAATAACACTATGAGGTAAGAGTAATATGAAACTCCTATGAAGAATAATTTGTTTCAGCATTAGTTAAAAAACTTAGGAACTACACTCCAAAAAAGAGACAACTTCAAGTCTAAGTTTGAAGTTAATACTGGATCACATGTTACATTGCAGTTTAACATTTCTGGCACAAAAGAAATTGTATTTAGGTTTAGAGTAAGGAGGTTTTGTTTGGTTTTTGGTGCAACATAATTTAAAGTGAAATCATGGCTTAATGATTAGAAAAATTCCCAGCTTGCAAAAAACACAGGTTCTGACATGCATCTACCAGGAAAGCAAACCCATCAAATCAGCAATTTCCTCATTTCACTCACAGTCCTTCCTCTTTGATAATTTCTGCTAGGATGGCTGGAGTTGATTTGGCCTTCCTGTTATCATCCACTGACCACAAACAAAGGAGAACTTGTTTTAGTTGAATATATCACAGAGACTTCTGTAACTACTGCAAATAAGACTCATCTTACCTTGAAGGCGGAGTCTGGCAGTATCAAGAGGGAAGAACACTGTCATTGCAGTCACACTTCCCTTTAAAAAAAAAAGGCAACAGTCAGAATTCAATGGAAACACCAAGCCTGGGCAGGCCATTTTTATTCGCATGTGGATGACAACCCACACCAAACACCTTTAAAAAAAAACTAACAATTTAACGGAACATACGTATAAAACACACAGTGACACCAACAATAACACAATTTCTACGCTGTTATACATGACTTTCAAATTCAGCTGGTTTAGCAGAATGCATCGAACACTCTTTATTTCAGAAATACGATGTTGAAGTACACATTTTAAACAGGTATTTGAAGCAGCACCTGCTCCATTATGGTGAATACACTAGAGTAAGTTTTCAACTGAGTTTCGCTTGATAGATTTGAACGCTGACACTACAGCTAATGTCATAGCTACTGCAGTTTATGTAGTTTCAATTTTTATTTACAGAGATAAGTAGTGACATTAAAGCTAACTTACCACTGCTCCTGACACAGCATGAACCAAACTCTCGTACGAAAACACCTCCGAGGCCATTGTCACCGCAGTTGTTTCTTTTTTTGTTGCGTCCAATGTATGCTCGACAAAAATAAGAATTTCTCTTTCGGATAGAAACAGTTTCTATCCTCTTTCCCTCTCGTTTCTCCTCTCCTGTCTGCTGCGGTTAGCTGTTCGGGTTTTTAACCTCTCGCTTCCTGGTGGGAGCCGCTACGGCATCATGGGTAATGTAGTTCTCTTCATAAGTTTGAGCCAAAGACTGTATAAAACTTAAAAAACATATAATATACAGTGTATTGTTTGAACTTTGACTCATTTTTTTTTCAAGACGTCTATTAATTCCTTATTCTTTAACATTTTTGTAATATTTGCAGGGTCAACATAGGCAGTAATTCTGGGATGAGGTTATCATGGAACTTATATACAATAAATAGTGTCACTTTTTGATTAATTGTACTCCCATGTGCACGTTCCTGCTTTTTTGTTTTTAAATGGTTCTACTTGCGATGAAGAAAACAGCACATCTTTTGCTTCAGACACCGCCTACCCCGAGTGTCACTCATCATTCCATTACCACTGTTATTGATAATTTCCCTACCTTTAGTAACTGTCTGCCAGACCCTTCATTCTCATACCACTTGTTGTCTATCACACTGCTTGATTCCATCACCTTTTGTTCTCTTACTTCATACATTTATAGCACTGTGGTTTATGCGTTGCATCATTCCCCCACTCACTTAATTCTGTTTTTATTTTTATTTTTTAAATAAGTGCTAAGTCAGCAAGAAAATCTGCTGTTTTATTCATAGCACCCCACAAGAATGGAGATCCTGTCACTTTTACTTACATGTCATGACATAGTTATTGCACATGTACAGCAAATGCATTGTCCATCCATGCTTCCTTTGCACTGCTTGATTTAAAGTTGGATTATTGCCAGTTTTGAGCACCTCCACATCAAACATCTCAAACACTAATGTATTTGTAGAGGGCTAAGAAACATTAATTGTGGGAGTTAATTTAGCAAAGTTGGAGCTCATGTCCCACGGGCATCAAGCTGCAATGCTGGTTTAAAAGTGCACAGTTGGGCCACAGAATAATTATTAGCTGATCCTCCTGGCTGATGTACTGGCGAGCGAAGCAGCATCACTCTTATGAAGTTTCACACACACCTGATGTTTGTTGGCAAAATCACTCTATTGCATTGAAGCGCTTGGTTAGTGACTGCAGTGGCATGTGGTATCTGTTATCAGGAACAGTTCTCTCTCCATGTTACAGCCTAACTGCTTCTTTATTCCAAGTTCAGCCTGTTGTGGAAAGATAAACTGCCAACCCCATTTTGTTCTAGCTGCTGTTATTGTGCTCTAAATGATATTTTGTCCCTCAATCTTTGCTGCTGACTGATATTTTTAAGAAGACTTATCACAGATTTGTGTTGAGAACTCTTTCGTCTTGTAGTGTTTTTTTTCAGGGAACCTGACAAACCAACAGTTTCTAGATGCAAGTGTATTTCATGTAAAATCTTTGACTGCACACATTTAACCTTAACTTATTGTGCTCCTCTATAAACAATAATTGGCTTGACTTCTTACATTTCTCAAAGCTGTCAAACTGTCCTCAAATATTAATAAGACCAAGAAGAGGGCTGAACACATTTTAATAGACACAGTAAGTTAAACAGTAAGGAAAACTATGCTTTTACATGGGATTTCACGTATACGTCAGTGCCATGCAGTATACATGACAGCCAACGTGGACTTACCAAGACAGAGCACAACTGCTGCTGTTCACATCAGAGGCAAATATCTCATAACATTGGCACACTAATGTAAAATTATCTGCAGAAATACAATGTTTTGTTAGTTGATTTTGAAACTAATGACAAAAAGTTACTAATTAAAAGCTCTCGGGAGAATTAAAAAGATGAACAACATAAACCCAACCTATGACTTGTTAATATGACCTTCAGCAAGGCACTTATTCCTCAGCTTTGCAGTGGAGTTACTCAGGAGAAAACTATAAATAAGTGGCTCCAGTGAGAGGATTTCTACGATTAGTAGAGTCACATATAATATCCTCACACATGCCTTGTCAAGATTTAAAGTTGTTTGCGAGGGAATTACGGTGCGAACCCACTTATTTGAACTTAAATGTCATTAGAGACGGTCATTAGTGTACATGCTGAACATGGCTTTCAATAACTAATAATAACAAAAAATAAAAATTCATCAGTCTCCAGCCCATTCACTCAGCCACTCCTGGCACTGCCTCCTCTGCTCCTCACTCTCTTGTTCAGTCCTCTGCTCCTTGCTTCGTTTCCTCCTCTCCACTTCTCTCCTCGCTCTTTCTCGCTCCTCCTCTTTACTCTTCCTGTTCTCCTCCACCCTGCGCTCCAACAGGGCCTCCACAGTGGCCCTCAGTGTCCGTAATGAGCGCTGTGGGACCCACTTGGGATCTGTTGCGGGGCCAAAGGGGTCTCCAGCAGTGACGAGCAGGGGCTGGGGTTCCAGGGGAATGTGGAGGAGGTGGGCGTGCAACATCATGCGGTATGGCGTGTCGTCTGTTCCTGAGCTGTAGGTAAAGTCCCCGACGATGGGATGACCTATAGCGCTGCAGTGGACCCTTAGCTGGTGGGTTCGGCCTGAGGGACCCAACAGAGAGTGAGTGAGACAGACGTTTCACAACTGTAACACAGATTTTCATGAAATACACAAAGTATCTAGTGGTCCAGAAAAGTTGCCTCTACAGGCCTTGATTCCAAGTATGAATCCAGTAGCATAGAGAGAAAGATGCTAAACTTATGTAATTCAGTTAATTAGTGATGGATTATTCATTTATGAGATTCACATTAATATGAATTTATTTTGGCTTATGTTGATTGATGAATTTCAAACCCAAGAGACTCGGCAACTATTTAGGAAATTAAAAATGTCTTTAGTACTGTTTGTTTCTGCATGAATGTCAAGGTGAAAAATAGTCAGTACAATATGTTCCTTTTAAATTATAGTGAAAATATTTTGTTGTGCAAAGACAAATCCTTAATTTTCCATACATAAAAGTAACCAAATGATGCAACTTACCAGTGAGTGGCTGCAGTAGCACCTTGGTGACAGGATCTCCATCATACATCCCATATTCCAACACTGTCAGCTCAGTTTGGCAAGGCTTAGGGTTCTCACAACCTGAGGAGAGAAGGGTAGGGAAGATGAGCTCAGTTAAATTCCTCGGAAGCTTTAAATATCTATTGTCTTTTCTATAGATGAAAAAATAAATAAATAACAAAAGGGTTTTTTTTTGTTTTTTTTAAAACACATTTTACAGTTGCAATCAGAATTTTGAAATGTAAACATCACTATTTACTACTATGCTGTCCACTACAGGAGTGCAAACCAATGTACCTTCTGTCCCCTCAATACACATCATATGTGTTTTTCCCTCTGTGGAGTTCTTGCCAATGGAGAAGTCCAGAGTTTGTGTCTCTTTCGTGACCCACCCACGTACCTGAAAAGCAAAAAAATAACAAAACAAATATTTGAGACATTTTTAATAACACACAATTTAGGAAAAATGTTATTTATGGTGTCACATACAGATACATGGTAATAACTCTGCTGTATGTCACTGTGTTTGTGTTCCCTACCAGAGCCAGGTAGGCTTTGGTGACGGTTCGGTCCTTGAAGCAGCGGTAAGCCTGACCGGCAGCAGCCTTATTGAGGGCAACACAAAGAGCCCCGCTGGTGGAGAAATCCAGCTGATGACAGAATCTGGCAGAAGAAAAAAAGAAGAAAAAAGATGATGAGAGTACTGCTCCATATGATGCACTGAGTAGATTACTCAATGTGATTCTAACCTAAATCCATAGTAGGTGCTAGGGTCCGCCAGCTGGGGGAAGTGGTGCCGAAGCTGTGCCTGCACAGTCTGTTTCTCGTACCACATCTTGCTGTCAATGCGGATGTCCCAGTGTTTGTCCACCACAATGTAGTCATCACTCTGGTACAGCACACGAAGGCTCTCCAAGCTAGCAGGCTCTGTGGTCATCATGTGCAGTGATTAACTGACACAACTCATACAGGCCTGCAGGGACAAGGTGGTTGCACAAGGTTTAGAAAATTATCCATCAAGCCAAAACAAACACTATCTTTTACAATAGATGATTATCTATTTCCTTATTTTTTATTTGCAGATCTCTATTTTTTTTTTTTTGTAGGTTAGTTGTTTGGTTTGAGTGGAGTGTCTCTCTAGCTCAGCATATGTGTGTGTGTGTATATGTGTGTGTGTGTGTGTGCGTTACATAAGAATCCAAGAACAGGGGTCAGAGGGCTCCAGGTCCATCTGGTTGGGTGTGTTTTTAATCTCTGGTCAGTAAACCTTTTGTCTTTGGACAGTCGGATTACCCATCTCTTATATGGTAGGGAAACCTACCACAAGTTAAACTTACAGAACTATGTATAACTAATCAATGGAAAGGAATTCTTGAGTTTTCTGTGCACTATTAAAGCTGTTAGAGAATCTGCATGAACTCTGTTACTTTTAATTTTGTATAGAATATAAATCTTACTAAGGACCACTAAAGTATTTTTTATATTCACAGCTTCCACCACAGAAAGTGGGAGGCATCTCTCAAGGGTTTAGCATCTTAAATTTGAACTGTACTTTATACAGTATATGTAAGTTGTATGCAAAGCAATTAATATATGTTCTCTAGTAAAAGTCATCTTGAGTATTCTGGCAGTGGTAGATGCTTTCAATCTGAGACAATGGTATTAATACTAAAATATGAAAATATTGCATTTGGGCAAAATTCTTTCATTCAAAGTAAAGTCAGTAACTAAAACACAGTATACATAAAGTAGGAAAAGTTAAAAAAAAAAAAAAAAGTAAATAAATAAATAAATCCACCTTACTGAATGGTCTTTTTCATGGTGTGATATTTTTTAGTACAGTAGGTTGTCTTCCTATTGCTGATATTTCATATGAAAGCATTTGGATATACACTGTTGGGCAGTTCAGTCTATAATAACGTGTCATGTTTTACAAAATGATCCTATTATGAGAAAAATCTGGATCTGAAAAGTAACAAGTTTCAAAGAAATGCAATGAGGTTAAAAAGAAAAATACTGCCCCGTGAAAATGTGGTGCCACTACTATTTTTAAAAACTATTAAGGCAAAATTAACTTAGTTTAATCGCTAGAAATGAACCAAAATTGAATAAAAAAACAAAGTGTCCCAGCCTCAGCAACACTAGTTTAACTGTCTCACCGCAGTGCGTCAATCTGTTTCAGACTGAGAGGAACAAGTGCTTCTGACTGCTTCTCTTCTGTCTGAAAACGTTTAATTATCCCCTAATCTAACAAACAAATGACTTTTTCAAAGTGACACCACAACATTTACGGCTGCTTCAAACGCTTGTTGGTTTTGTGGCCGCATATAGAAGTGGAAGTATTAATAAGAACAAAAAATGTATTAAATAGCATGTCAGTATCACTGGTTTGCTAGCTGGTGTATGCTAACACCATAACATAACTCATTTTAGCTACCTAGCACCTAATACTGAAAATATGTCGGTAACACACCCACGTAATAAACAACTAGTTACCCGGATGACTTACCTCGAATAACGAGTCAAAGCGACTGTATATGTAATTTTTGGCACATGTAAACAAAACCACAAGTGGTACAGTAAACTGCGCAGGCGCACTTTCTTCTTCTTCCTGATTGTTATGGCGGAACAAAGTAAGTGAACAGCGCACAGCGCCCCCACACACACTGGAGTATGTATTACAGCGGCTTATAAACATCAGTTATAAAGTTGAATTTAATTAGTGGACTGACATAACATGTTTTTAATCGTTAATGCCATTTATGAAGTATTAACATGTCAAGGTTCCTGCTTCATGAGTGTGAAGATTTGCAGTTTTCTCCAATAACTATTTAGATATTTCAATAAATTTTTGTGAAACTTTGAGGTTTGAACTATTGATTGGGAAAAAAATAGCATTGTCAAGGTTTCACTTTGGGCTTTGGGTAATATCATAATATTTTCTGGATTTTTACAAACCCAAACAATCACTCAGGTAATGGAGAAAATGATCGCCAGAATAATCAATAATAAAAACAATAATTAATTGTAGTTCTATATAAAATAGGTCTAAATGAGCTTAACCTCAACCAACGAAAACAGTAAAATCATGCTTTTCCATTATTACATGAATAAAAGAAATTCATTGGAAAAATGTATCTATAGTAGTATAGCAGTCACAATATTAAGTATACTTATTTTTAGTACTTTAAGTACATTTTGCTAATCAAACTAAGAGACTTTTTTTTTTTTTTTAATGCACGACTTTTACGTGTAATTGAGTGCTTTTGCAGTGTGGTATTAGTACTTTGACTTACATAAAAGATCAAACTGCGTCCTCCACCACTGGCTATTGTCTGCATTGCATTTAGCCAGTTAAAAAGCTCTACTATCGCTGACTCTCTTGTGTGGCACATTGGGTCTTTGGTGAGAGCTCAGTGACACACCAAAAAGACTGAGTGTCACTAAATGTCTTTGTTTGCTTTATCTTCAGTCTTGTAACATAATGGGAGTGTCCAGTGTGTACATACAGTTACAAACCAGACAAACCATTTACTTTGCTTTCAGTAACAGTATTTTGAAAAACTAAACCTTAATCTTCCTTATGAACTATAATGAGCTTTTGGGATTATGGCGACCTGAAATGCGACAGGTCATCATTTTGACAGAACAGATTATTGAATTTGTGTTATTTGTTTCTGCTTTGTCAGTACCATTCCAGGTGACTCATCCATAATTGTGATGGTAATAATCCCTCACCTCGACCTCTCCTCAACACTTCCGTCTGACTGGGTCACCGGCTCCCATGACAGACCGGTATTATGAACATGTGATATTTGAGATAATGATAAAGTTCGACTGTTTTGTTTGTGTAATTTGTCCATTAATGGGGTGATTTGCACTTCACAGTCACAATACCGACTCCTCTGTTCTCTGCAATTGATACCAAGTAGTGTTTTCTTATTGTAATTACTTTTATCCCACAGGCCAAGCACAGCAGCCAGAAGGCTTACAGTATGTTTGACCAGTAAATGATGACAAATCTCTGCACCAGGACCTCCAAGGGAATTTGGAAGTCCTGATACTGCAGCAAGGACATTTGGAGAACAGAGAAAGCAGGATTCAAATTTAGGGCCTTATCCACACATATGATTCAAGAGAGTCAAGAATTTTTATTGTCATATGAACAGCAAAACAGGTAGTTATACTACTCAATGAAATTCTGATTTTGTTCATTCTCCCTAAAAAAAGACAACATATTAAAATAAATAAAGTAACAAGAACAACAATAAACAATTAAAAGCAACAACAAAGTGTTCAGTGTTATGAATATGTACATGTGTTGCGTGCAGCGTGTGTGAGTGATTCATTGAGAAGCCTGATGGCCTGTGGGTAGAAGCTGTTTGCCAGCTCTTCTGGTCCTGGACTTCAGACTCCTGTAGCATCTGCCTGATGGTAGGAGTGTGAAGAGTGAGTCTTGTGGATGTGTGCTGTCTTTGATGAGGTTGTGTGTTCTTCGTAGGACTCTGGTTTTGTCAAGAACTCACACAGAACAGAGTGACTGGACACAAATGCGCGACACAGACAAGGCTCAAGCAAAAAGACAGGTTTGTTACCGTTCAGGGTTCGGTACACAGAAGGTCAATCAAAACAGGCAGAGGTATCCAAAAACCGAGAGGCAAAAGGCAAGGTCCAAGAACAGAAGCAAGGTCGTAACAAACAGACTGTGACTACGACTTGGAAGAACGCTGGTACAAAGACTGTGAAAGTGCGATGAACTGGCGACGAGACAGTGAGACACACAGGGTAATATACACAAGGTGATGAGGGGAGATGGGAAACAGGTGCGGGAAGAAAAACAGGAAACAGGTGAGACAAGACAGGTGCAGGAAGTAAAACTCAAACAGAAACAACTGGTGAAGTGATTTCAAAATAAAACAGGAAAGCCAAGACATAAAACGTGCCCACAAAACAGAAACTTGACAGACATGACAGGTTTTGTAAATGTCTTGCAGTGAGGGGAAAGCTGCCCCAGCAATGTGCTGTGAAGTCTTGATCACCCTCTGGAGTGCCTTCCTGTCTTGTGCTGTGCAGTTTCCGTACCAGACCGTGACAGAGGCGGTAAGGACACTCTCGATAGTGCATCCGTAGAAGCAGCTGAGGATTTTGGTTGACATGCCAAATTTTCTCAGTCTTCTTAGAAAGCACAGTCTCTGTTGGGACTTCTTGATAATTTGTTGGGTATTGTGAGACCAGGTGAGATCCTCGCTGATGTAGGTGCCAAGAAACTTGAAGGTTTTCACCCTCTCCACCCTAGTCTAATCAATACACAAGGGTTTATGTGGCTCCTTTTTCCTTGTTCTTGGGTCGATGATCATCTCTTTGGTCTTGTCTATATTGAGATGAAGGTTGTTGTCATGACACCAAGTCACCAGGTCATTCAAATGATCAGCTCATTATCAAGCTCTGCAGAAGCCTGATAACGATCCTGATCATTTGAATCAGGTGTGTTGGAAGAGGGAAACATCTAAAACTTGCAGGATTGCGGCCCTCGACGACTGGAGTTCGACACCCCTGGTCTAGAGTGAAGATTTTCAGAAACTCAGGAGCTTTTTTATTGCCAAGTGAGCTTGCACACACAAGGAATTTGGCGTGGTCAAATCAAAAAATACTATGAAAAGAGACATAAGCTCTGGGTACAGTATTGACCACTGACTGTATATATATAGATGGACACTCAGTGACTCACCTGCAGTTGGTTTTGAAGCTCAGTGTGGTGGTTCTGGATGTTGACAGTGATTGTCTCCTCCAAGTTCCCAGGTATTCCAAAAGTTGGGTCATGAACTGTCCTGTGCCATGCCCCTAATCATGCATAACTTTAGGTCTTAATACAATTTAAATTGGTAAGTTATATAAAAATTCAGCCCCTGTAAAGTTGTCATTAATATTGGAATTAGATTAAAAATATATATTTTGCACCAGGTTGTAAGCATGTTTATTTCTGCTGTAAAGTTTAATATGGGGATGTACAGGGATTGACTTGCTTTTGGTGCAGTCTCAAGTGGTTAATGAAGGAACTGCAGTTTTTTTTCCTCTTCGGCAATAATTGATTGGGTCTTATTAGTCATCGTATGGCCTTCACTGGTTTGTCACGCTCTTATAATGTGGCTATACAACTAATCAACCAAGCCTCTGCTTCTTGTTTACATTGTCATGCACATCCCCAGTGTATGTGTGAATGTGTACATGTGATATGCATTTTCAGGTATGTTAGCAAGGATGATATGATTATACAATGCTCATCTGGATGGATTTAGCCCTAGACAGCTGGACCAAATAGGTGGCATAGGCCCCAAAAAACAGCAGTTTGGCTAATCCTGCTATGATTTTGTAATGCCATTAAAAATTAGGAAAAAAAAAACCTCAGCTTAAAAGCACAGGCTGCAAGTGAAGCCAGAAAGGAAGGGTAAAAATGTCAACAAAAGCTTCTTAAAACACTTCTACGTCTGTTCTAAACATTCTCCAAACTAATTCCTTGTTACACTATGACCTCCTCATAGGTCAAACGCTAATACATTCCGTGACAACTGGTTGGAACATATTGTGCGAAAACATGCCGGTGTCACATTGGTGCAGATTCATCCTGTAGTTAATCCCTGAACACCGCCAGGTATGAATGTGTTTGGAGCTAAGAAGATCAGGAATTAAACAGGGACCTACCTGGAATTTTTATTACTCTTATATAAGTGGCATTTCATAAGCTAATCTACCTTCCCCTGTGTCTGTGTATTAATGGGTCAGATGTTACCACAGAAAGGGAAAAAAATGTTTCAGTCAGCTGATGGAAGAGGGAGAAGATGAAGAGGTTATGGGCTAAACTGGCAGATTCTGCAGAAGGACAGAGATATTTGTGTTGATCCATTTGAGGAACAAGGACCTATTTTTTCTCTTTCTCTGCTTTCTTTAACTCTAAACCATTCACTGGACATGCAGTTATCATTATTTGCAGCGACACCTCATAAGGAGGTTTGGGTTGTGTGAACAAGGACCTATGTGGAATTTCTATCTCTAGATGTTGCAGACTCCATGTTTTCAAAACCAACTTTTTCCATCTTGGGTTCATCTTTTTGCACTTCTTGTTTGTTTGGAGGAGTTTTAAAAGCTTGATGCAGAACTGGAACCAGTCTGAATGTGTCGGCAATCGCTGCTGTTTCTTAGGTCTTTTCTGAACCAGGTGTGGTGTGCTCCCTCCACAGATGTGACTTCAAGTGGATTCAGGCTGTCTAGTCACAGTGTATTTAATTAGAGTGAAACATACCAAATTTGGGGATAAAAGTTGGTTACAGAATTATTCCAAAGTCCTTTGGTGCACCTTCATTTTGGAAAGATGCTGCATCTCTCAACAGGCCGTTGTCTCAGCAGACGTGTTGTAAACTGTCTGTCCACCCTGGATCATAGATCATATCTGCAGGCTCGTTGCGAGGAGCCCATAATGACTTCGGATTGGGGTGTCCCTCTGCTGCTGGCTCTGCTGGTTCTGGCTCTGATCTACTCCTTCGTCTATCTGCCGGCTGCGACCCAGCGAGCGCTACTGGAGCAGGCGCTCAGCAGCAACAACACCACTGCTGTGACCGACTGACTCACAGCTGAACTGGACGGATGGAGACACAGACAGAGCTGTCTCCTGCGGATCACCGTGCTTTCAAGTGTGAATTTTCATTAAGACTGCCTTAATAGATAGGAAATGTACTTACAGTAACTTTTCTGAATTGAAAACTGGCAGGTAGGAAGGAAACAGAGATTTGAACATTGCATTGATTTGTACTGTAGCTCAGACTTGTCAGTGTCAGAGAATAAGAAACAATATGTAGAAACTTAGTATTATAGTTTCTTAAGGTCAAAATGGGGATATTGTTTCCATTATATGCCTTAATGCAAAGAGTTACAAATAAATTTCTTGACTGTCTGATTGAAAAAAATGGCAAAAAGCATGTTCTCCTGTCACCGAACGTATCCCTGCATTTCATTTTATTGTATACTTGTATACTATATAGTCTAAGTCGTGACTGTCTTCATATTTTACTTCATGTTGACAATGTGATAGACAATAAAAAGACTGTTTTTCCCCCTTTACATGCAGAAAATAAACCATCTGAGTGAAATCTTTTATCCATGTTTAGTCTTTATGAGTCACAGTGGTTCAATGTAACAAAGTATATTTACTCAAGTACTTTTACTTTACTTCAGTCGTTTCTTTTTAAGACACTTTCTACTTCTGCTCCACTACATTTCAGAAAGGAAAAAATATACTTTTTCACTTCACTACATGTATTTGAAAGCTTTACTTACGTTGTACTTTTGCAAATTAAAAATGTGTACACAGACCTTACTTTTAAATGTGACAGTTCATATAAGTACAATGAAAATAATTAGTTATTTAATCAATTAGTTCATTGACAGAAAATTTGCAACTTTTAAAAATCTTTCAAAATACCTGCGACGCAGTTTTTCACTGTCTGCAGAATTTAAAAAAATTAAAACAATCAATTGTTAAGAATTTACGGGATAACTTGCAGATTAAGCAGCATTAAAAATAATTCTTTGCTACAGTTGGATACAGAATGATACAAAATAAGTTCCACTTTAACCAAAAACAACAGTAAAATCCTGTTTTCACATTAATTCATGGTAATAATAATGTAATGATATATAATGGGATGACAGTCAAGGGGGCATTTTTCTGCATTGAGTTCTTTTGCTCTTGATACCTTAATTGTATTTATTTTAATGATAATACTTACATAGTTTTGCTTCAGTAACATTTTAAAGCCAGACCTTGTACTTACTGTAATAAAGTACTTTTACAGTGTGGTTTGTAAGTAAATTATGTAATACACGTCTTTCAATACTGACAAGTAATGCAAAAAATAAATAAATAAAAATTGTCACCCATTATTGCAAAGCTTCTTGATTCTGCAAAACAAACATCCCACATGAGGCCTCGTACTGGTTGTTTGAATTGCCTTTATTAAAAGATACAGGATACTAGATTCGACACCAATATTTGAAGATGCAGCACTTGATTGTTACAGGCTGAGGCTTGAGATGCACACAGCTTCTTCCAGCCATCTGTACCTTTAAAACTATGCCAGTATATGGCCACCATTGACATCTGGATATTGCGTCTGTATTTTTATTCTTTTTTAATCACATTAAATCTTAGAGTAAAGTTGTAAAAAAGGAAAGAGAGAATCTTGCTAAACCATGCAACACCCAACAAGCCAACATTTACAATTAGTCTGAGACCACAACGATTCACTCAAATGGTATTTCAATGTTCAATATGTTCAGCTACAATGACAATATCATATCCAAACACAATAATGATATTCCTTATTTTTTAAGGGAGCTCGATTCATCCCTTCATATACGTCTCTGACAGAACTCCGGCATCTTCTAGCTTCAAAAGCAGAGTTTTATTCACATCTTGTGTCCTTGATACAGAAGGAAGGGCTAACGCTGTTCATTGTTATGGAGTGAGTAGTATCAAATCCTAAAGGACACACATGCATCTCTTTCTACAATATACACAGTTCAGTTACAGTCATTCATTGGTGTGCTCTTTCAAAAAAAACAAAGCTCCACAGAGACTTGAGAAAACCGGCGCTTTGAAAGCAACAGAAATGTCAAAAAACAGCTCATCTAAGTTCCATAAAACATTATTGTGTAGAAAGAAGTTATTCGTCTTTTTCATTCTGGTTTCTTAATGGTTCGAAAACACGATGTTTTGACAGTTTAGCCAGAGGTTAATTCAATTTTAGTGTTTTAAAACTTTTTTTTTTTAAACTTCCTGAAAAGATGGTGATGGATGCAAAATGAAAAAGAATCATGAAAACATTTAGTAGAAAACAGAAATCATTAAAAAAAAACAAAAAAAAAACAAATGCATTATGATATGAAAGCGAGAGAAAAGGATGCAGAAAAAGTAAAAAATATAAAAGAAAGAAAGAAACATGCAGATAAAATATAAATGTAAAAAAAAAACAAAAAAACTCCATTTACATCTCCTTTTCTTTTATTCGCTAATGCCCTGTTGCTTTCTAACCAGGAGGTATAATGATGCCTTTGATTCAGCAAGTTACAGCAGAATTATCAATCACTGTTTACTGTCATTGGATCATTTTGAAATAAATAAATAAATAAATAGATAGATAAACAAACAAACAAATAAATAAATAAATAAAACCTGAGTTTTTTACTTACTTTTTCTTCGTTTTTAAGCTGTTTTGTGTGTGTTCATTTGTGTTAGACATCAGATATGATGGTTATTCTCTAAGCAGATGCCCCTCTGAATGAAAAACGTGGATTTTAAAGCAGCTTAATTGCCTCCTGCTGCCGTTATTAACTGTTGTTTTCAGAACACCAGCATGTACTTGTTCTTTCTCATCTGTACCTTTGTCTCTCCCCCTGCAGCACCGGTTTTTAACCAAATCTGCTTATGTAGGAATCCAGGTTTCTCCCTGAATCTCCAAATGCTATCTGCATTTACATATTTCATCTCTCTCTTTAGGAAACTCTACCAGTCAGATATTAAATGTCTGCTTCACACCGTTCAGGGCATCGTCTTTCAGTATGCTGAACAATGTTGCAATAAATCAGAATAAATGGATGTTCCAGGCTACAGCAGCAGCAGCAGCAGCAGTTCATTGAGGTGTTTATTTCATTTCAGCTGTAAAAAATGATTTTGCCGTGTTTATGTTCTGTTTCTCTTTGCGCCTTAAACTGACTAAGCTCACTGTGTATATATGACATGATGAGGAGGAAGGCTGAGAGGAACTGAAAGTAATAGAAGAGGGAGACTTCATAATAATTCAGGATTGATCGGATGCAGATGTAGTTGTAACGCAGGAACAAAAGGCAGAAAGAGACGGGGATTCTCTTCTCTCAAAGTCCCAGTCGGGTTTCACGAGGCCTGCATTTAGTGCATTAAACAGACCAGGAGGAGAAAGGGTAGAAGATGGGAGGAAGAAGGAGGAAGAGGAGAAGGAAGAGGAGGAGAGCTACCTGTTCTTGGCCAGTGCAAGGCTGCTCTCACAGGAGGAAGAAGAAGAAGAGGGTGAGAGAGGGGGAGGACGAGAGAGGATGGAGGACAGGTGTGAAAGAAGGGAAGAGAGAAGCATCATCTCCCTCACACACTGCGTTAATTCCAGTCCTTGCTGACGTTGAGGTTCCACTCCCAGGATAAGTAGACATTCTTGTCGTCATCGATGAAGCAAGACTTGATCTGATACTGGCCGCGGGACATCAGGCCTTTGGGCGCCTCATCAGACGGGCATAGAAACTCCTGCTCCTCCGCCCGAGGTCCGTAACTTCCCACCATGCACACTACCTTGTTCACTGAGGGCAGGTACGAAATGAAGCTTTAGTGACCCAGCCATGCATCTGTCACACTGCTAAATGAGATATAGTTTGACAGATCTGCTTACAGGACATGGGGAGGACTACGTGAAGAAAAATGTAAAAAAGTTGTTTCTTTCTCCAGAGGAAGCAGAGCAAAATCTGATCATATGAGCTGACAAAGTAGTGTGATCATGTGACTTGTAAATACAGTTAGAAAGAAATGAGTTGCTCATCTAGTCTTGATGTTTGAGCTTTTGAAACATCCAAATCTTCAACTGTAACATCCAAATCTTCAACTGTAACATCCAAATGTTCATCTTTTAAAAAAGAAATGTCCTTTTCGAGTCTCAGAGTTATGTAGTAGATCTGTGAATAATGTCTGTTACTTGCAAACACAACAATTAAAGCTGATTTTTAAATGCCCTGTATTTAAAAATTATCTTAAATTAAAGATGTCAACAGAATAATAAAAAAAATAAAAGGTGGGAACATCCAACTCTAAGCCATTATTGGTCATGGTCAATAACCATTTAGCAGAATCAGCTTTTATTTATATCTTGTTTTATTTAACAGAGAGATACCTGACACTTTTTCATTTATTAGTGGTGCAAACAACTCAAACAGAGCTAGTACTGATGTGCATTTGCAATAATTTTTTATGCAGCTTTTGCGAATATTGTCTTCCTTTACAGCTCCTGTTTGCTTTGTTTTTCTCTTCATTTCAGCTAATTCCTCATAATACAGACAATAAATACAGCGGATTGTTGTATATTGGTTTCAGTGTATATGTTGTCTGATACATGCTGAGGGGGAAATGATTGCCACAGAACATAAAGCAGTAAAATATTGTTTAGGTAAGATATTTAGCAGACTAAATGATTTCTTGCTCTTACTATAAGAGGGAATCATTTGACACTCTTGTTCTTTCACCATTGTACACTTGCACGTAAAAAAGCCATCCACCTACCCAGAAAAACAGGATCCTAAAAAGGATTTTTCATGACGAAATAAATGAAATTTTGAGAAATAAAAACCAGAAGTGCACTTTATCTTGTCCGCTTCACTAACTGATGTTGAGCCGCTCTGCTGCAAAACTGCACACGATGGATGTTTAATTGTATTTAATTATGCATTTCAAAGTGCGACGGCCGAACTGAACTCACTTCTTACTCCTTTCCTGTAGGTCACATGACGGTACTTCAGGCCGGATACGATTTCTCTGTTCACCTGCAGATGAACACAGTCGCAAATATTTTGAGTATTCAGATTTTACACGTGGTTAAGTCACATTACTGTCTCACAAACTACATCTACACTACGTTAAAGGCTATTTCTTTTGTTTCTGCTGCTGCTGTTTTTCAGTCAAAGGCCACATGAAGGACTTTGAGCACCAACTCATAACTAATCTTCCATTTTCATTGTAAACAAAAAGGGAAAAAACTCCAATATCTGTACGTCATCATCAAAAAACTAGACATAATACGAGTCAGCCTTAGTCCAATATACAGTAGGCACTCTTGTGTGGCATATTTCTAAACTTAAAGTAATAAAAAATATTGCTGCTGCTTGGACCTTGAAATTATTTATTATGAAAAAAAAGTTTTGTAATTTTTAAAATCCGCTATTTTAAAGACATAATCAAATGCAGTCTGGCAGTCCTTTCCAATGTAACTATAATCTGGATGATTTAAAAAAAAATAAAAATTCAAAATCTAATCTGGGCTGATGATAGTTACTTATTTGTTTAATCTGATTTCATAATTTAATCCTGATAACCGGTAATCCATTACTACCCAACCTTGGTTTTGAATAAGGTGAACAGAATCACATGCAATAGAGGGGAAAAACTGGAGGATAAAAAAAAATGCTGTTGCTGTTATTGTTTTTTTGGTTTTTTTACACATACAGCAGTGAATTCTGTAGGACTATGATGAAGTGAAGCCTCTGGGATGAAATGCAACCTTTAAACAGCCTGCAGTGATGATGTTTGTCCAGCGAGTGTCCTCACAGCACAGCGGAGTCACTGAACTGTTTGGTTATTGCCCAAATAACTTTCTTTACCTTCAGGACCAGCACACACATTGACCCCTTTTGCTTGGTAAAGCCACACTGTCTCTCAAAAATCAAAGCAATATGGGGTAATTGGCTTCTAAATTACTCCATATCATCTTATATATATCTTAATAGGAAGATTTCCCATCGGCTGAGTGACCATTAAAGGGGGTTTTCTGGTGCGACCCGAGTTTTAGAAACAATTTCTGCTGTCAAATTGTGTGTTGCTCCTACTGACAACTCATCCTAACACCCCCTAAGTTATAATGTAACTGGCTTGATATTGTTGTTGGTGCATTTTTCTTCTTCCTGTGACAAACATGAGTAAATAAAACATTCATGAAAAGCTTTAAAAAAAATACTAGAATTGTTGCAAAATCCCTCATATTAGGCTTTAAGCGTGCATGTGAGTACGTTTCATGCCCCCGGGTCTGTATTGTGAAATCTGACAGCACAGATTTGGGGGGAAACAAACAAATAAACAAGCCGCTGTGCGTTCACATGCTGGCGGTTTATTTGGAACAGAGAAAGAAAAATGTTTGAGGAGGAAGAGAGCAGAGGTGTGAGAAAGTGCAAGAGGGTAACAAGTGACTACATGAGTGAAAAAGAAGAGAACAGACAGATGAAGCGAGAGAGAAGAAGAAGAAGAAGAAGAAGAAGAAGAAAAGGTAATGCTAAGAAGAAGGATGCAGAGGAAGTGGCAGAGAGAAGCTCAGTCGTGTGAGAACAGCTAACAGAAAAGTGTTCAGAGGAAAGAAGCACTCGTTTAGGGATCAAATCACAGCTCTCACTGACTCACCTTTTAGCCGGTTAAACAGCAGTTACGTGGACGGATTAGAGGTGAACTGGGTCGAATGTGAGGCTGTCAACTATGTCAGGATGAAGAGACATAACTCTGCTAGATGGTTCCTGTTTTCTACCTTTCATATAGTTCTAATAAAATAACACACTAGGAGTCTATAATAGAAGCACCAGGAGACACCAGCATGCTTTTAAAACTGGCATTCAATAAGAACGCTTTACTCTAAGCTTATTTTAGGTCACTTATTGAATTAAAGTATTGTATCGTACTTATATCTTATTGCTTTTTCACTTTTAAGGCACTGGATTTCTTATGTTATGTTTTTTCCAATAGCTGGCAAAACAGTTTCCTTCAGGATTAAAAAAGTTTAATCTTGTCTTAACCTAATTTAACTTAATCTTTCTTATTAGGTATGTTTTACTTGGTACTCAAACATCCCACTTGTTTGTTTTTTCATCACTGTGTGTCCTATTGTTTATTATGTATTTCGTCTTGTGTGTCCTGTTGTTTATTGTTGTTCTGTCTCACTGTGTAAGTTTTAATCGTGACCTGCAGATCAAAATTAGCTTCTGGCTATTTCAAATACATCAAATGGTACAAGTCATGTTTAATATTGTGCATGCTTAGATACAATTAGTTTTAGTATACAACTACAAATATATGTGGATATGAAGTTAGTTCTGCCCGTGTTTGGTCATAAACAAAGGTATTTTCAAATGAAAACACTGACATGATAATGGCCCAAAAGGAATAGTCATCATCAAAGTGATTCCAGTTCATTCTGAGGGGAACATGAACACACCATTTCATCCTTCTAATAGCTGCTGAGACATTTAGCCACAAATAGAATCACAAGTGGAAATCTCATGGTGGTGCTTGAGGAAAATTTAGAGGATCAACAAAGTCACAAGGCTGATTTTTCTGCTGCAGGAGCTCTCAGGACAGTTTAGAACAGCGCTCCAACCACACGATCCCTATGTGGCTTCTTTATGGGCCTTTCTTTTTGAGAAAAGAAGATGCACACGACTTGGTTGAAATCAGAGACAACAACAGGAAGTGCCATTTTTTCTGAGGCAGACTTGCCCTTTTTCATCAATAATAATTCAGTAAACATCCCAGCTCATGTCATTGTTGTATTTCCTACATGTTCACAGAACGTTTTTCCTCTCTTTTTGTAGTTGGCATCGCAGTCGCAGCTGTCAGATCTAACGCTACAATGGAAACAGAAAAGCTGAAAGGCCCGATTTGTGCCACCTGCATTTCCTGTAGTGGAAATCTGCAAATTAAGACACATTTTAATAATTTCATGGCTGTTTATACAATGCTTTTTGCGATATTTCGGTGGAAATTAAGATGTCAATTCACTGGTGGCGCTGAAAGGGAAAGCAAAGGGATCGCCAAAGTCAGCAGGCTTCATCTGCTGTAGGATAAATTGTCGTCATCTCAGCCAAACTTTGCTGAGATGTTTCAGTCTGGATCAGTGGATCAGAGGACTGACAAACTTGTCATCAATTAAAATCCTCCCAAAAGACTAAGGAAGACACACTAAACAAATCGCTTTCTGCTTTTAGAAATGTAAAAAGAATCAATTGTCTGACTTGAGAAACTTACTTACTTACTGACATTAAATGGCATTTCCACAAATCCTTACTGGCACTATAAAATTAAACAGCACTGAAAAAGCTCATTAAATATGATAATGGTCTTGTTTGATGGTGTGGTTTGATTTTATAGTTTGTGCCCCGCTCAGCAAAGTCCCTTTATCGCTTACAGTAAATACCTGATCGTCTGTTACATACACCCAGTGGTCCATCTGTGGTATAATGCACAGTGAGTCTCCTCCAGGAACCTCTGCGGCTCCATCCATCTTACCTTGAAGTGTATCTTTAGTCTGTATTTCACTCCATCCTGTAAGGTGAAGCTCTTCTCCTTCAGAGCGCTCAGGTCTCCTGCACAAACAAACAACAACAAAGAGACAATGAAACATGTTCAACAGGACACGTGCGACATCACTTCTGTCTGCACGACGATGACAACATGCAGAATGACTCATTGTGAAGTCACACTGTCGCTGATTCACACGCAAAGAGATGCATCTTACATTTATCATAGCAGGAGCTCACAAACTTGTAAAAAGAGAATCGTCTTCATTCTCAAACGCTGTATTTTTACATGATATTTTAGTAGACAGTAGTTCTGAACCTTTCTTATTGTGCAAACACTAGATTAGAGGTGATTTAATATATACAATACAATTAAATACAGTATAATATACTATGATGCAAAACAATATCCATCCATCCATTATCTATACACCGCTTAATCCTCACTAGGGTCACGGGGGGCTGGAGTCTATCCCAGCTGACTCAGGGTGAAGGCAGGTTCACCTGGACAGGTAACCAGTCTATCACAGGGCTACACTTAGAGACAGACAACCAAGCACACTCACATTCACACCTACAGACAATTTAGAATCACCAATTAACCTCAACGTGTTTTTGGACTGTGTGGGAGGAAGCCGGAGAACCCGGAGAGAACTCACGCTGCACGGGGAGAACATGCAAACTCATGTCCCCCCCACCGGGACGTGAACCAGCAGCCCGCAAAACAATATGGTTTTCTTTAACTTTCAGGATTTTTTGTAAATGAATGTGAGAGTTTTAAATTTAAATTTAAACTGCATGTCAAGTTTACTTCTTTCTGGAAAAGTCTTTATTTAGATCGAGTGTAATATTGGGGATGATCTGTAAGGGTCTGGTTATATTAAAGTTACTCAGAATACATACTGTTAGAAACTATAGTGGTACAGTCCCAGTGTACACAGAATTAGAAGTGAGGCCAAATACCTCAAATAAACTCTCTAAAAATACAGACTATGGGAACTAACTGTAATACAATAGGGCAGGGGGGTCGAACTCCGGTCCTCGAGGGCCGCAATCCTGCATGTTTTAGATGTTTCCCTCTTCCAACACACCTGATTCAAATGATCAGCTCATCATCAAGCTCTGCAGAAGCCTGATAACGATCCTGATCATCTGAATCAGGTGTGTTGGAAGAAGGAAACATCTAAAACTTGCAGGATTGCGGCCCTCAAGGACCGGAGTTCGACACCCCTGCAATAGGGGCTGGAAAAACACGCCAGTACGCTTGCTTAGTGGTGTAAGATATCATAAATGTGGCTCACTGCATTCTACTCACTTTCAGCCAAATCCGGAGAAAAGAATCTCAAAACTATACAAGTGATGCCTTTTACTTTCAACCCTGCTGCAAATTCTGACATATTGATTATTTATTGTATCCTTTGCACAATAAAACTGTCTTACAGATACGCTGGGGAGGGGGGGGGGTCCAGCGTGAAAGCACAGAGCAATCACAAATGCATCTACTGCCTAATCACTTTATATGTCAATTTAAACCCAACCATCAGCCCTGAGTGCTTCCTAATGGACAGAGAGAAGCATAGGACGGAAAGGAGGAGCAGATGAAGGAGAGATAGAGGAATGGGATGCATAAAAAACAGATATGAGAAGGAAGAGAGGCAGACAGGCAAAGGAAGAAGGACACAAACAGTGTTACGGTACAACTTGGCAGCGCAGTGTGCAGGGTGAGAGGTCTGCTGTCCCCCCACATTAAAAATATATGCACTTGTGGCACATTTAGCCACTTAAAGTAAAAGCCTCCAACAGCTAACACATTGCTGTTGACTTATGAAAATCTCCACACTGTTTTCGTGTTGACTGTCATGTCTTCACTTTCATTAAGAATCTGCTCGCCCTCACCCCTCCTGTGGTTTGGGAGCTTTTATGCCGCCATATGAAACACTTTTAAACTCCTCATTAGATAAAAATCAAACATGTCATTAAGCTGATAAAGCCGTTCCTCACGAGCTGACATTTCAGAGATTTTTCACGTCTCTATTTCTGTCTCATTTCACCCATCTCCCTCTTTTTTGAACTGCAGCATGTAACTCCCCTCTCAGCCATCCTCCGTCTTATTCATCTCCTCCTTCTCTCCCTTCTCCTTCGTCTCAGGAGACAAAGAGGGGAGAAAGGATGCTGGCCTCCCCTGGGAACGTCTGACTGAGAAAATAGGTCAGTGTGGAGAGCTGTCTACCTGTTCTACTCACACTCACATTCACACGGGAATGAAAACATGCAAGTATGCATGCAAGGACCGTGCATGCACAGGCAAATCCACGCGCTGGATTTCCAGCTGCACCCTCAGCAGAAAAAAGCTAAAATGTTACAGAATAAATGAGCAGAAACATGTCTCTCCCACAATAAAATACCCATGGTGGTTTATTTTTGTGATCTAGTTCACAAAATATACCACAACATGTTTTAATTTTCTCTTACGTTTTCATTTTATTTAAAACCTTGGAGAACACATAAAGAAAAAACCCTCGTTTTCAGTGTTGCAGAGGCACGTACAATAAATATGGAAAATCAAATTGCAATAAATGAAGAACAGGGCTATATCTTCATCCGTCCTCACTGACAGGGCAGGAAAGACAGATTTTTTGATATACAAGGCCATGGTGTGTCCAATAACTTCCTCCAGTGATGATTCTTAAGGCGATGTGATATACTGCATCGAAAGGTTTAAGTGGGAAACGGGCTGCCTCTATTTCTTAAATAAAGGAAAATGTCATTGATCTCTGAGCACATGATTACAACATGTCAATATGGACTTCAGTAGCCATTTTTCATTAACCCAAATGCCTGGATATGTATACTGTTGCACTCTTTATATCATGGTCTTATTACATGACTACCATTGTCAATATTTCTAGCATTAGAGAACAGCATCCATACTGTAATTTCACAGTTAAGGAGCAGCCTCATATTATGGATTTGTGTTTAAGAAGGTTAAATGACAGCGTGGCAGCTTAAACTTAATTTAAAAAAAAATAAAAAAAATAGAACAGTAAAGGGTCATGTCATCTGCATAGAGATGGAAGTTACAATTGTGCAATGCAGAGGTAATATTGTTTATATAGGCAGTAAATGAGTAAATATAGTAGGAATATGAGGTATACTATGTAGGAGTGAGGGTTTGGTTTGTCCAACAAAAGCATATTATAGTGATTTCAGAAAAGTAATATACTCTATTTTTTCCTTCCACCTGTTTATTGGACAGTTAGTTATTTAGAACAAATTACTCAAAATACAGTTTAAATTTAAAATATCATGCACAGTTAATGATATGTGATGCATTATGATGGCTTGAACTCCCCAACACAGTATAAAGTTAGCAGTTAATGAGACTGTGCTGTCTGTCTGACTGCTCAGTGGTGCTTTGAGACAAATGTGTTTGATCTTGAACATAGGCAAAGCACAAGTTAGCAGATTTCTCTTTTTTTGTGCAGTAAGAGGGTAAAAAGGTTTGACAAGGATTGAATATGTGAACCAAATTTCATGGCCATCCCTGCAAGACTAAAAATGTCACCTTCACAAGAATGCTGCTCCAGTAAATTGTCCAGTATTCATATATTGTTAACAGCTGACTTTTGTACTTTACATAAGTTTGAATGACCAGTTTTTTAATCTTTTTAAACTGATTTGTCACATTTTAGTTAAATAAATTAACTGAACAGTACTTGTTCCATTGACAGTTTAGATTATGGTAGTTAATGGTGTCAAACACTGCAGACAAACTGTTAAAGTTCCTCTCTGTTTGTTGATTTACCCCCTACAAACTAATTTCTGTGCATCAAAGTGACACATTTCGAAGTTGTTCACAATAAAAACTATCCCTCTCCACCATTCTTCCAGGTTCAGTGCAGATCCAGCACACCAGCTCACCTATAACTGCTCAAACACTGTAAAACTGCTCAACACTACCCAATCACAAGTTTTAATATTGGAGTAATTCAGCCATAAACGTTGGACCCAGAAACCAATTGTGAAAAAGAATGTTAACAGTCCCACCTGACAAGCTTCGTTTTATCTGTTATTAAACCCTGAAAGTCTGAATCCATGCAGTTGACTGCTTATTTTCATCATAATATATATATATATTTTAAAAAACATCATATGGACATAATAACAAGATTAAACACTTCATTTGCACCACAGGGGGTCTTCTACATTGTCACAGTTTCAGTGGACTGATTCGACCTAAAATCACAGCAAATATGCAGACAGACAGCGAGATTAGACATTGGCTTGCTCTAAAAGCATTTATCCTCTTCCCCCTCTGCGTGTTTGCACAGGGAGCGTTTCATTCTCTGCTGCTGAAATGGCAGATGAAATTCAGGCAAGCATCAAGTTCTTTTGAATTAATTACCATGTATCCCCCCTCCCCCCGACACTTTTTTAAAGATCCTTCCCATTATTATATGAATTTCATACACAAAGTACCCCTGAAGTGATCACATGTTACGTACAGGGTAGGATGAATGCCACTGAGGCTGCTCGGTGTCAAGCCTATGCAATGTGTCCTCGTATACGCTTGTGCGCTCAGCAAAAACAACCCTGGGAGCATGAAAGTTTAACAAAGTCAAGCTTGCATTTAGGGCACTAAAGCAGTGACATGTCACAGTCAAGGTGGATGCTGCTTTGTATGGTGCGATCTGGCAGCAGTCCACAGATTTACGAGGGTTGTGTTAAACCTTACGACATGATCATGTGGTTGCGTAGTGACATGTAAAGTAAAAAATAAAAAAACAAATGCAATTTAAGAATATTACAGAAATTGTTTGGATGCATCTTGCTTGATTCGTTTTATTAAACACAATTAATCTAGTGAATTTCTGTCACATATAGATGATGATTCAGAGTAAGTTTTGTAGAAATTGCCTTAAAATGAGATATATGATACATTCCTTAGACCAAACTAGGTCACTGTATGTGCCCACATGTTTTTCCACGGGTGGCCGCGTTTGGAAATGAATCTCTCCTCCCGGTAATCTTACTGCTGCAGCTACTGGGACACAGAAACATAATCTGCTTTTTGTGCCTGACAACTTTTTTTTTTTTTTCATGTTTTAGCAGATAAACATTCACTCCCATTGATCTAAATGCAAGAAACCAAAAACAGAACGAGCGGAAATGACTAAAACTAAAGCGGACAGTCTGATGGCAGCAGGCTTGCGCTCTCGTGTAAAGAAATGTCGATAAAAGGCAGGATGATATTTAAAGCAGAGAGTGATATACTCAAAATGAGAAATGCCAAGTAGCTATGTGTGAGTGAGATCGTCCTTTCTGTCATTATTCTTGGGATCAATATGATGAAGCAATGTAGGTTTCTTTGTCAGAATGCTGTAGGAAAGAGCGAGCTGATTGCTATGATAAAATGCAGGTTATTGTCTGGGTCTTATTTTGGTAGACTTCTGCACATTGCAACATGAAATCCAACAGGACAAGATTGGATTCTGTAAATTCTCCTTTATCGCACAGAAAACTACAAATGCACATTGATGCAAACCTTGGGGTTTCTTCCTTTTCAGTGATTTCAGTGAGTGACTTTTCCAGATCTAAGTAATTACCTCGTTGAGTACAGGGCTTCTGTTACATAAGAATAAGGGTCAAACATACAGAAAGAACCAAAGCTGCAATAAAATAATCATTCAAGGTTAAGGTTTTGAGATTAGTCGTTCTTAGTTCACATCTACAAAACTGTGATTCATTTGTCAGGCATGACTCAGTTATTTGAGGTCAGAGTGGCTTCCTTTTAAATAAGCAAATGTGTAAATACTACAGTTAAACTCTAATTTACTCGTATCTATGCCAAATTTTAATTCATAGTTAGTTTTTAGTTATAGTTTTTAACAGATCATTAGGTTTCTTCTGGTTGGAAATGACATAAGTAAGATCCCAAGAAGGTAAAACATGAATTTAACTTTCAACTATTATGTAGCTGCACAATTTTTTTTATCAAAAATGTACTTTCACAAAACCACACCTACATAAAGATTTTGGTCATCAACTCTGTGGTCAGATGAGATGAAAATGGACGAAGAAAGGTGAAGCATTCAGGTCCAAAATCACCATCCAGACAGTCAGGCATAGTGGTGAGAATGTAATGATCTGGGGTTGTTTTCCAGCCAACGGGTCAGGCAGCCTTGTTAAAGTAAACGGCATCATGAGAAAATAGGGTTGCATTAAGATTCTGGAGGAAAACATCAGGCAGCCAGCAGGAAAAACTTGGCCTTGTGCAGCATTGGAGCTTCCA
The DNA here is from genome assembly GCF_000690725.1 of Stegastes partitus. NCBI lineage: Eukaryota > Metazoa > Chordata > Actinopteri > Pomacentridae > Stegastes > Stegastes partitus. Next base: position 106,437 of record NW_007578303.1, read on the forward strand.
ACAAGACAATGATGTGAAACATACAGCCAACGTGTTGAAGAAATGGTGGAGAGAAAACAATATCAGCATTTTGGAGTCCAGGGGCCTCATTTATCATCAGTGCGTACGCACAGATATGTGCGTAGAGCGTGCGTACGAACATTCCTATGCAAGGTATGGAATTTATCAACTTGTACTTATACTTAGGAATGTGCATAAATATACGCACACCTCTGACCATGCGTACGCACATAATCTAGCAGTAGAACAGTGAATCTACAAATAAAAAGTATTCAGGGATTTTCCAGCGTGAGGTTGGAGATGTATGAGGCATTTCCAGGCACCACTGAGCAGGATCAAGCCGGCAGTGTTGGATGCCATACCTCCCCTGGTCCCAGCCTACATCCAGTTGGATGCCATAACTCCCCTGGCCCCAGCCTACATCCAGCTCCCTTACAACCATCACCGATGAGCCCAAATCAAACGGGGACTTAACGCCGTCGCTGGATTCCCAAACATAAGTGGAGCCATAGACTGCACCCACATCACAATCAAAGCAGCATCACTAGACGAGCTTAATTTTGTAAATAGAAAAGGGTTTCATTCAGTCAACGTACTGATCATTTGCGATGCGCATTTGTGGCTTTCCAACGTTGTTGCCCGGTGGCTTGGAGGAACACACGACTCATTCATTGAGCAGAACAGTTCTGTGGGTCTCCAAGCAGGAGCTGCTGAAGACGGCTGGCTTATTGGTGAGTGTCACAGAGTGTGGAAATGTTGTAGCTGGACTTTGTTTGGTTATTAAACATGTAGTGATCAGGGTTATCCACTGGGTGAACGTTTGGTATTAATTCGTTCTCCTCCAGTTGCAGCCATTTCTCTTTTATGGACTGTGATGCGTTTTTTGACACTGAGCTTAACGTCAAACCACTTTTTAAAATTTTTGCCGCCGATCTCTCCTCTGACCAACAGAAATAACTGCGGTGGTTATCTTGTCTGCAGTATTTTTTCTTTCGCTGCTCATCCCAACATTTCACACACCAAACAATATTTTCTGGTTTGCTTCAACCTCGCTGACAAGTACCTCGATCTCAGTTTCATAAAAGTTCCTCTTTTTCACCCTTTTTGCCACGATGATGACGACAGGTGAGGAAAAAATAAATCTTCACTTGCTTTATAAAGAGGCGTGTTGTTGCCCTGTATGGTGATTTGGAGGCGTTCCTGAAGGCAACGTGCACGAGCACGGAGGTTAAGAACAAGTGGGATTTATCAACACTGATGTACGTACGACCCCCGTACGCACATTTGATAAATACAGATTTTTTTGTACTTACGCACACTCTACATTTCATTTGTACGACAGAATTTAGAAACTCTTTTACGCACTGAGGATAAATGAGGCCCCAGGTCAGAATACCATTGAGACTCTGAAGGAAATTGAAGACTAGAGTGATGGCATGGAGGTCTACCAATTATAAGAACAGTTTATCACTAATGAAGAGTTATACACATGGCATTTTTAGTAATATTGGGAAAAAATATATATATAGTTTGTCACTTGTTCGTGAGAAACCTGTCAATCAATTAAAAATTTAAATCAGAATCTGAAGTGGATATGAATATTTTTTTGTCTCAAACTAGACCACAAAGCAAAAGCTCAGACTTCTGGACTTCTTTCCACCTGTCCTGCTGCTATGACAGAGATCCAGAGGTTATATCCAACAGATAGTTCACACCCTCCGAGTGCACGAGGGAACAGTTTTGATCTGAGAAGTTAAGGTTGAAGACGTGGACCCAAACAAGCCTGCCGGAGTGAAAGGTCTCCAATGGGGCGACCAGTCAAGCGTGCAGAGAGACTGAGTGTCTCCTTTTCTCTTCTCCGCTCACAGCAATCATCTTTACTCTGGTGCAATGCATCTCAGCCTGTGTTTTTCCATCCTGTCTTCTTCTTCTCTCTTCAACATCAGCACACACACACACACAAAGCTGCACTGTTAGCAGCCCATAGTGTATAATGGGGTCTCTAATGCATTCAGCCACCAATGGAAAGTCCATTTCACATCCAGTCCTGCAGGCCCGGCAATCTGACTGCAACATGATACACCAATACGGCCGATTATTACACTGCAGCTACTCTACGGATTCATAATGGGAGATATTTTCCCTCTTACACTGTCTCTTTTTTTCTCCTCCTCTAGTTCAACAACACACATTCATTCTAATTAAAAATAATCCTCGCCTAAACAGATTGCAGCAAAAGATCTGCAGTTTTGCTGTTAAATGGACACGAGTATCACACTGGTTAGAGTAAGCTGTACAATGCATTAGATAGACAATGAAATAAAGTGTTTCTAAAAAAGGCCTAGGCTGTCAAAGAACATTTCCTGGACTGGGTTGAAGCCGTTTTGTCTTCCTCGTTGCAGGAAGTCAGATAACAGAGAATACCACATGTAGAAGGGGACTCTCCACAAACCTTTAATCTTCCTCTCATCATCAGGGGACAGTTTCACAAAAAGCAATTTGTGAGCAGTGCTTACATGCAGCCTTTTGAAATGAGAGAAAATGACTTGTTAGCTGCTTTCAGCCCTAAGATGGTAAGATCACTGTGTCCAGACTGGCAAAGATTTCTTTAATATTCATGTGCCATAAATATGGTAGATATCCCAAACTGTGTGCTAAAATTAAACTCATATACAACTAGTTTGCAATAGAAAATACAGTATGATGGAAAGTTACTTTTTTTTTTTCCACCATGACAAGAAAACATTTTTATTTGTCTATGCTTTTTGTGAGATGTTGAAAAAGTCAGCTGGAACACAAAGATCAAATGCATCGAATGTTTAATTAAAATGCTCCCTATGGTATCAGAACCAGAAACTCTCTGGATTAGGAAACAATACCGGTTTATTTAAACCAACAAGGAATTATGTTTCTTAAAGCGGACGTGAATCATTTAAAGTTGTGGTCGTGTAATCAGCATCTAAATCAGTATTTAAATGCTTAGTTTCCAAACAGCTGATGAAGTAAGAAGCAGTTTTCCATATTTGTGGATAATTCTCACTGAATTCACTTCAGTCCCTAGTATGGTTTTGGGGACAGCCCTAATGTTTCCTTTGAAACATGTTTGGTGAACAAATTAGCGATTTTTGTTGAAACCTACAGTTTGCAGCCTGTTTTACTTGGATTGCATTTACTTGTTAAAGTGGTGATTCCAGAAAACTGGGGAACCTGATTTAAAGAGAGGGACAAAAACTGAAACAACAGTAGGACCCTGACATTTAGTCATTTCAGTTCAATACAGCATGCTTTATTGGCAAGGATATCAGCTTAGAAATGTTGTCAAAACATCAAGGATGGAGCTGTTTAAATAATGAGAGAATGAAAAAAAAGAAAAAGAAAAAAAGCAAATACAATTTCTTAAGTAGAGGGAAGAAATATGAATTTGATTTTTTTTTTTTTTAAGGCAAAAAACAAGAAAACTTGCAATTGTCTTTTTTTTTTTTTTTTTAGTGATGTTGTGATTAGGTCAGTATTTGGTCAAGATGTGTCTCTGTTTTGCATCTCTCACTTTAAAGAGATGTATTGTCAATTTATATTGATGGTTCATGGCCAGATAGTGAGTTTTGAGTTTCATTCTTCCAATGTTCCAGATAAGTATGTTTTATTACTGTAATTATTTGGTTGGTTTAGGTTGATCAGCTGTTTCTTGGGCGCTTGATTTGAAATGTTGTGAAAATGTAAGCAGTTTTAATGTTAACAGTTAAAGGGGAACGGTGTAATTCTTCCCTACATGCATTGATGAGTGTTTTTCGTTTGATATTTTATATAAATCTGCATGAAGAACCTCTATGGGATGCTTCTTCCATATAGTGCTGTCCTGTTACCTGTATCTAATCCCTAGTATTAGTAAAAACCCTCGAAACACTGCACCGTACATTTTCCACGATGTAGCTGGATGGCGTCTTTTTTTAAGTCTTATTTTCCTGATGAACACCCACATCTTTTAAACTCCACATCAGCACTTTGTACTGAGGCGTCCTCAGTCCAAGCTGCAATAATCCTGATGACTCATAATGACATCCTCATTTCCTCAGTCTTGACTCAGCTTCTCCAAATACACAGCAGACATCACTTAGCTATTTCCACGGCCTGATTAATGCTTCTGTTCACGAGTAAACTAAGGACAGATAATACTGGATTCTTCCAATTCATACTGGCTGATATATGCACACATTTCTTTCCACCTACCATAAGTAGAAATACTGATAGAGGAGTATTAATATTGCACTGATTTGATCTAAACTGCACATATTCTAGTACATGTGGAAAAATATGATACTGCAGAGTTTTTAAATGTACAAAATATTCATAACTCAATGCTATGAATGTGTTGATTTTGTACCAGAAAGAAGTAGGATTCACTGATAGCTTCACATCGTATTCCACATGTGCTCATCTGGATTGATTTTAAATCAGGTTATCGCTGGAAAAACATGTACAACGCATAAAAAAAAGTGTATGTTGTTTCAATTTTTTCCATATACATACAGAAAACATCAAGTGTCTCCTGTTGTGCACTTGTTTTAACGGAACATATCATGTCCATGTCGTCATTATCAATGCAATAGTCATATTCATGTTTTCATTTAAACTGTGCAACACGACCTTACTATGCCATTTTCAACCGGGACATTACCTTAACTTAAATGTTAAACATGCCATATTTATATTTTATATAATATTTTCCAATTAAACTTCTAGATATTTCTGTCTGTCAATTCATTTTGAGCAGCTGATTAAGCCTTTATTGATCAGTATAGTGATCATGGTGCTAATATTATCGTGTAAAGTAAACTGACTTCATGAGTATATTTGTCCATTAAACTCTACGCTTCCAGTTTGTGTGCAACACCAAAGCTCAACCTGAGATTTTCCATCCACCTTTCATTTCCTCCATCAACCACGATTGAGACCAGATCTGAAAGCTGCAGATGCTGGAAGAACAATGTGCTCTTTCCGGCTTCGTGCAGTTGAGCCGATCCTCCATTATAACGCGGAAACGTGCGCACGAAAGACTGCTGGATGCTTTCTGTGGCTCTGCGTTTGTATCGGAGGAAACTGCATAGTGCAGAGTCAGTATTGCCTAGCAACCAGGTGACCTTTCCTATTAGCAGCTGGTGACTGTGTCTTTTTGTGCGTGAGTGTGCATGCATGTGTGGCTGGGATCGGGATGGACAGGGAAATCCTCACACAGGCTAAAATCAAAGGAAATCATGCATGCAGGAAAATATCATACACACACAGAGGTTTGCCATACACACCCAGACACACACACACACACACACACACAAATGACAGGCAAACACGCACACACAGATCGATCCTTTCTTCAGCTTGTCTCCTGAAGGGACCAACATCCTTTTTTTTTTGTCGCCACCACCATCACCAGCGTGGCAGACTCACATATAGACTTACAGACACATCACTCTCCTTCCCTTCACGTTTGCTCGGGGGGAAAAAATGCCATTACTGTCCACTAAGCAAACATTTAGCCATCTCCTCTCTCTCAAAGCCCCGGCACTCCCACTGCAGTCTGGCTGCATGTGAACTGCAGCACAGTGGGGTGGGATGCCTTGCTCCAGGGTGCATCAGTGATTTGTGTCACCACAGTACAGAACAGCAACACCAAAAGAATAAAATAACACTCAGCACGGTCAAATAAGCTGATTAGTGTGGTGGAGGGAAGTGTTGTGTACCTGTCAGGTCCATGGTGATTGGTTCAGGGGCGTCATCACACAGCAGGGTCAGTCTGGTCACCTTGACATTCGGTCCAGAGAGGTCTGAAGAAGAGAAGCAGTGTCTTATTACAGAATTCATAAATGGATTCATTTATTCATTCATTGTTTGCTTATTTGCCTGATTTGACACTTGAGGGAATTTGCTTTTTCAGCTTCTTGCCACGTATCTGTTAGTAGATTAGCTCAACAGAAAGACAAACAAGAAACAAGAAACAAGCTAGGCACATTATATATATCACTTATTTAATCGGTGCTGCATTGGACAAACAGAAATACTGACCTGATTACAAAAGAATTACCATTAGCGCTTTTTACCAAATTTTATCTCAATCTATCTAACTGGCATTAAAGCTTAAACTCTGGCTCATCAAAATTGTAACAATAGCAGCTAAAAAGTATTAAAAAAACGTCCATTACACAAATGTGGAAATGACCAAAACAGTTTGTTTTTTTTTTAATCTGCGCATGTAAAGACATTATAGTTAATATTTCAGCAATGGAAAAAAAAAAAAAAAAGTTCTGTCCACCACTGAAATATGGAATAAATATTAGAACTCTGCACTAATCAGATCGAGAGGTTCAAGAAGTATTCAGATCTTTTACTTGAGTAAAAGTAGCAATACCACAATTATAAGCATGTCATTTTTTTTTTTTTTGTAAAATTTGATATACAAATATGAATTACACGCCAAANGGTCTACCAATTATAAGAACAGTTTATCACTAATGAAGAGTTATACACATGGCATTTTTAGTAATATTGGGAAAAAATATATATATAGTTTGTCACTTGTTCGTGAGAAACCTGTCAATCAATTAAAAATTTAAATCAGAATCTGAAGTGGATATGAATATTTTTTTGTCTCAAACTAGACCACAAAGCAAAAGCTCAGACTTCTGGACTTCTTTCCACCTGTCCTGCTGCTATGACAGAGATCCAGAGGTTATATCCAACAGATAGTTCACACCCTCCGAGTGCACGAGGGAACAGTTTTGATCTGAGAAGTTAAGGTTGAAGACGTGGACCCAAACAAGCCTGCCGGAGTGAAAGGTCTCCAATGGGGCGACCAGTCAAGCGTGCAGAGAGACTGAGTGTCTCCTTTTCTCTTCTCCGCTCACAGCAATCATCTTTACTCTGGTGCAATGCATCTCAGCCTGTGTTTTTCCATCCTGTCTTCTTCTTCTCTCTTCAACATCAGCACACACACACACACAAAGCTGCACTGTTAGCAGCCCATAGTGTATAATGGGGTCTCTAATGCATTCAGCCACCAATGGAAAGTCCATTTCACATCCAGTCCTGCAGGCCCGGCAATCTGACTGCAACATGATACACCAATACGGCCGATTATTACACTGCAGCTACTCTACGGATTCATAATGGGAGATATTTTCCCTCTTACACTGTCTCTTTTTTTCTCCTCCTCTAGTTCAACAACACACATTCATTCTAATTAAAAATAATCCTCGCCTAAACAGATTGCAGCAAAAGATCTGCAGTTTTGCTGTTAAATGGACACGAGTATCACACTGGTTAGAGTAAGCTGTACAATGCATTAGATAGACAATGAAATAAAGTGTTTCTAAAAAAGGCCTAGGCTGTCAAAGAACATTTCCTGGACTGGGTTGAAGCCGTTTTGTCTTCCTCGTTGCAGGAAGTCAGATAACAGAGAATACCACATGTAGAAGGGGACTCTCCACAAACCTTTAATCTTCCTCTCATCATCAGGGGACAGTTTCACAAAAAGCAATTTGTGAGCAGTGCTTACATGCAGCCTTTTGAAATGAGAGAAAATGACTTGTTAGCTGCTTTCAGCCCTAAGATGGTAAGATCACTGTGTCCAGACTGGCAAAGATTTCTTTAATATTCATGTGCCATAAATATGGTAGATATCCCAAACTGTGTGCTAAAATTAAACTCATATACAACTAGTTTGCAATAGAAAATACAGTATGATGGAAAGTTACTTTTTTTTTTTCCACCATGACAAGAAAACATTTTTATTTGTCTATGCTTTTTGTGAGATGTTGAAAAAGTCAGCTGGAACACAAAGATCAAATGCATCGAATGTTTAATTAAAATGCTCCCTATGGTATCAGAACCAGAAACTCTCTGGATTAGGAAACAATACCGGTTTATTTAAACCAACAAGGAATTATGTTTCTTAAAGCGGACGTGAATCATTTAAAGTTGTGGTCGTGTAATCAGCATCTAAATCAGTATTTAAATGCTTAGTTTCCAAACAGCTGATGAAGTAAGAAGCAGTTTTCCATATTTGTGGATAATTCTCACTGAATTCACTTCAGTCCCTAGTATGGTTTTGGGGACAGCCCTAATGTTTCCTTTGAAACATGTTTGGTGAACAAATTAGCGATTTTTGTTGAAACCTACAGTTTGCAGCCTGTTTTACTTGGATTGCATTTACTTGTTAAAGTGGTGATTCCAGAAAACTGGGGAACCTGATTTAAAGAGAGGGACAAAAACTGAAACAACAGTAGGACCCTGACATTTAGTCATTTCAGTTCAATACAGCATGCTTTATTGGCAAGGATATCAGCTTAGAAATGTTGTCAAAACATCAAGGATGGAGCTGTTTAAATAATGAGAGAATGAAAAAAAAGAAAAAGAAAAAAAGCAAATACAATTTCTTAAGTAGAGGGAAGAAATATGAATTTGATTTTTTTTTTTTTTAAGGCAAAAAACAAGAAAACTTGCAATTGTCTTTTTTTTTTTTTTTTTAGTGATGTTGTGATTAGGTCAGTATTTGGTCAAGATGTGTCTCTGTTTTGCATCTCTCACTTTAAAGAGATGTATTGTCAATTTATATTGATGGTTCATGGCCAGATAGTGAGTTTTGAGTTTCATTCTTCCAATGTTCCAGATAAGTATGTTTTATTACTGTAATTATTTGGTTGGTTTAGGTTGATCAGCTGTTTCTTGGGCGCTTGATTTGAAATGTTGTGAAAATGTAAGCAGTTTTAATGTTAACAGTTAAAGGGGAACGGTGTAATTCTTCCCTACATGCATTGATGAGTGTTTTTCGTTTGATATTTTATATAAATCTGCATGAAGAACCTCTATGGGATGCTTCTTCCATATAGTGCTGTCCTGTTACCTGTATCTAATCCCTAGTATTAGTAAAAACCCTCGAAACACTGCACCGTACATTTTCCACGATGTAGCTGGATGGCGTCTTTTTTTAAGTCTTATTTTCCTGATGAACACCCACATCTTTTAAACTCCACATCAGCACTTTGTACTGAGGCGTCCTCAGTCCAAGCTGCAATAATCCTGATGACTCATAATGACATCCTCATTTCCTCAGTCTTGACTCAGCTTCTCCAAATACACAGCAGACATCACTTAGCTATTTCCACGGCCTGATTAATGCTTCTGTTCACGAGTAAACTAAGGACAGATAATACTGGATTCTTCCAATTCATACTGGCTGATATATGCACACATTTCTTTCCACCTACCATAAGTAGAAATACTGATAGAGGAGTATTAATATTGCACTGATTTGATCTAAACTGCACATATTCTAGTACATGTGGAAAAATATGATACTGCAGAGTTTTTAAATGTACAAAATATTCATAACTCAATGCTATGAATGTGTTGATTTTGTACCAGAAAGAAGTAGGATTCACTGATAGCTTCACATCGTATTCCACATGTGCTCATCTGGATTGATTTTAAATCAGGTTATCGCTGGAAAAACATGTACAACGCATAAAAAAAAGTGTATGTTGTTTCAATTTTTTCCATATACATACAGAAAACATCAAGTGTCTCCTGTTGTGCACTTGTTTTAACGGAACATATCATGTCCATGTCGTCATTATCAATGCAATAGTCATATTCATGTTTTCATTTAAACTGTGCAACACGACCTTACTATGCCATTTTCAACCGGGACATTACCTCAACTTAAATGTTAAACATGCCATATTTATATTTTATATAATATTTTCCAATTAAACTTCTAGATATTTCTGTCTGTCCATTCATTTTGAGCAGCTGATTAAGCCTTTATTGATCAGTATAGTGATCATGGTGCTAATATTATCGTGTAAAGTAAACTGACTTCATGAGTATATTTGTCCATTAAACTCTACGCTTCCAGTTTGTGTGCAACACCAAAGCTCAACCTGAGATTTTCCATCCACCTTTCATTTCCTCCATCAACCACGATTGAGACCAGATCTGAAAGCTGCAGATGCTGGAAGAACAACGTGCTCTTTCCGGCTTCGTGCAGTTGAGCCGATCCTCCATTATAACGCGGAAACGTGCGCACGAAAGACTGCTGGATGCTTTCTGTGGCTCTGCGTTTGTATCGGAGGAAACTGCATAGTGCAGAGTCAGTATTGCCTAGCAACCAGGTGACCTTTCCTATTAGCAGCTGGTGACTGTGTCTTTTTGTGCGTGAGTGTGCATGCATGTGTGGCTGGGATCGGGATGGACAGGGAAATCCTCACACAGGCTAAAATCAAAGGAAATCATGCATGCAGGAAAATATCATACACACACAGAGGTTTGCCATACACACCCAGACACACACACACACACACACACACAAATGACAGGCAAACACGCACACACAGATCGATCCTTTCTTCAGCTTGTCTCCTGAAGGGACCAACATCCTTTTTTTTTTGTCGCCACCACCATCACCAGCGTGGCAGACTCACATATAGACTTACAGACACATCACTCTCCTTCCCTTCACGTTTGCTCGGGGGGAAAAAATGCCATTACTGTCCACTAAGCAAACATTTAGCCATCTCCTCTCTCTCAAAGCCCCGGCACTCCCACTGCAGTCTGGCTGCATGTGAACTGCAGCACAGTGGGGTGGGATGCCTTGCTCCAGGGTGCATCAGTGATTTGTGTCACCACAGTACAGAACAGCAACACCAAAAGAATAAAATAACACTCAGCACGGTCAAATAAGCTGATTAGTGTGGTGGAGGGAAGTGTTGTGTACCTGTCAGGTCCATGGTGATTGGTTCAGGGGCGTCATCACACAGCAGGGTCAGTCTGGTCACCTTGACATTCGGTCCAGAGAGGTCTGAAGAAGAGAAGCAGTGTCTTATTACAGAATTCATAAATGGATTCATTTATTCATTCATTGTTTGCTTATTTGCCTGATTTGACACTTGAGGGAATTTGCTTTTTCAGTTTCTTGCCACGTATCTGTTGGTAGATTAGCTCAACAGAAAGACAAACAAGAAACAAGAAACAAGCTAGGCACATTATATATATCGCGTATTTAATCGGTGCTGCATTGGACAAACAGAAATACTGACCTGATTACAAAAGAATTACCATTAGCGCTTTTGAAAAAAATGTTTTTATCAAATTTTATCTCAATCTATCTAACTGGCATTAAAGCTTAAACTCTGGCTCATCAAAATTGTAACAATAGCAGCTAAAAAGTATTAAAAAAACGTCCATTACACAAATGTGGAAATGACCAAAACAGTTTGTTTTTTTTTTAATCTGCGCATGTAAAGACATTATAGTTAATATTTCAGCAATGGAAAAAAAAAAAAAAAAGTTCTGTCCACCACTGAAATATGGAATAACTATCAGAACTCTGCACTAATCAGATCGAGAGGTTCAAGAAGTATTCAGATCTTTTACTTGAGTAAAAGTAGCAATACCACAATTATAAGCATGTCATTTTTTTTTGTGCAAAATTTGATATACAAATATGAATTACACGCCAAAATGGAGTCTGTTACTGGACTACTGTTACTGATGTATTATTTTGCATTTGAACATTGAACCTGACTGAGATGTAGAGCTGATAAAGTTTAATTTATAGGCTGCAGGATAACTTAATTTGCGGTACAACAATTCATTGTATTTCATATTATTATTCATATTATGATAGGTAGATAGTAATCAATAACTACAGCTGTCAGACAAATAGAATGGAGTAAAAGGAAATATTTTAGCTCTAAATTACACTTAAGTCAAACCAGGAAGAAGCATAAAAGCAAAATACTCAAGTAAAGTACGAGTACCTCAGAATGGTACCTGCATAAATGCTCATAGTTACCTTTCACTGCTTAGATTTAAAGCCTCTGTTTGAGAATAAAATCCTCCCCTCTCTGCTTTTTCCATCCTCTCATTATAACCTTTCCTACTGAATTCAATACTGCTAAGCTGCAGATGAAGTGGTGTAGAGTTACAGCAGCAAGCTATTTTACTGATATCAGCTGTCATAGCCTGGCTGCTGCTGGATTAGAGATGCTGAGGCTAGCAGGTCTGCTGCAGTGTGTGTGTGTGTGTGTGTGTGTGTGTGTGTGTGTGTGTGCGTGTGTGCGTGTGTGTGTGTGTGTTTGATCTGATGACTGTGAGGAAGTATGCACCGAATCGTTACACTGAGAGAATAGCAGTATAGCAATAAAGCTGCAGTAACACCGAGGCGCTGGCGTGAATCATCACTTCTTCTTCTTCTTCTTCCACAGGTGAACTATAAACACAAACACACACCTGCCATCATGGCTTCTGGCCCCAGCAGCGTCTGCTTGTACTTCACCAGACTCTCGTCGTCTTTGTCCAGCTCCTGGATCTCCTGCAGCGACTTCTGCGCTGGAGGATTGTAGTTGAGGTTTCGCTCATCCTCTTCGTCCTCGATAGGCAAATCATTCTTATCAGCCATCAGACCTTCCAGGAGAGACAGGAGAAGACCATTAAAGATATATATATTCTTACTCTGACATGCTGCAGCGTTTGCAGAGGGTTTACTACATCAGTGTTCTTTGCCTGATGCTTAATCATATAGAATACAATACAATAAGCCTTTATTAATCCCACAGTGGGGTAATTTGCATTAGCAAATGGTGATAGTGCAAACATTTGAGAATTATCAGTAGGAAAATAAAACATAAATCAAAAAGCAGCAGAGGGTAGTAGATGTTTCACCACAATTTCAGCCTCATAGTTTACTAACTGATCTAAATCCATTATTTTAATAAACAATTTAGCTCTTTGCTTGGACCGTTGATCCAATTATTAATGTTCAACTGATTTTTTTAGTATTTTAGTCGACAGTTTCGCACCATTTATCCACAACTCTTTCATTTTATCTGCTTGCAAACTAGGTTTTCACAAACTCTGAACATGTAGTGTTCATGTGTTACAGATGTATTGAATTGAATTTTAAATTTTAAATCATTGAATTTCCCTTCTGAATTGAATTTCCCTTCTGGGATGAATAAAGTATTTTTCATTTCATTTCATTTCATTCATTTTCATGTCTCAATACATTTTTAAATTTAAAGGTAATTTCGGTTTTTGAAACTGGCAGAGCTATAGCGTAATTATTCATAATAGCTTTTGAACTGCAGAAGAACCCTTTGAGGTAACATTTTCCCCTGGCTGGGGTTACTTAGTCTGTGTCATATATTACTGAGAGAAGAAGGAGAGAATGAATTGTTTAGTTGGGAGCAAACAAGCATTAGGAGATTGGACTAACATCGGCCAATAATGTTTGATTGAGTCCATCATAAATAAGATTTGAGACCAAAAACTGTACCTGTGGTTGTGCACACTGATCAATTCACACCAAATGTTATCGCCACCTGTTTGCTCGGTTAAAGGGGTGCAGGCAGAGGCCTCCTTCATCTCTACATCTTATTGCTCAAGGTGATTTATGGTATGGTAATAATAGATTTATTTGCCTGAAACTGCACATTTGAAAAGCTGGAAAAATGCTTCATTTATATCCTTCAGATTGTTGGTTTTGTCCACTTTAAACTTAATTTAATAATAATAATAATAATTGATCAGATTTATATAGCGCTTTTCTGGACACTCAAAGACGCTTTACACTGTCAATTATTCATTCACACACATTCATTCCAGTGGTGGTAAGCTACGATTGTAGCCACAGCTGCCCTGGGGCAGACTGACAGAGGCGTGGCTGCCATTCTGCGCCTACGGCCCCTCTGACCACCACCTCAAACAATCCATTCATACACATTCACACCAGGCAAGGTGGGTGAAGTGTCTTGCCCAAGGACACAACGACCATGAAACAGGTCCGACCTTCCGATCACCGACCGACTCGCTCTACCATCTGAGCCACAGCCGCCCGTGTTCATTTTTGCATCAAGCTTCCTGTGCGTGCTGCATACACGCCACTGTAAATATATTGTTGTTGTACTGATGGTGGCGGGTTGGAAAATGTTAACATATATGACAACACTGGAATAAAAGCTTTGAGAAAACTGTTGAAAGATGATACACTAGATCCATAATACACAAGAAATGGCAAATTGAAATTTTCTAACTTTTCTTTTCTATTTCTGTAAAAGGTTTTCACATTGTTAAACATCAAAATCAAGGTTATTACAGCTTCTTTCCATCTGACAAAGTATTTAGCGATTAACAGGTGCATCTGTAACAATATCGAGAAACCAAGAAAAAAACAAAAACTGCCTGTTTTGAGTCACCTGGAAAGTGTGAGCAAAAGGCAAACAACATTTTCAGCCGCTGAGCTTATCTCCAGAAAGTATTTCTGTCATATTTCAGTGAAAACTTGGGCAGCACAGAGGCCAGATTGCCGGGTTTCTGCTATATGATGTGAATTACGGTATGTAGGCCAGCTCCAGCCATCCGGGGTCTGATTTCATCAGGGATTTTGATTCAATATTGAACTTTACAGACATTCAATAATGTGTTCTGTGAGCCCAAATTTCATTTTAGCATCTCCGCCTCATCTGCACCTCCAGAGAGTAAATAGATGCAGACTGGAATAAATATGTAACTGGATGGATTTGACCAAATAAAACTACAGTCATGAAAACTCGTTGAAAAACAATGATTTTGGTAACAAAGCAGTCAGTATGTCATAGGGTAGTAGCCACTTTTAACAAAAATATGCAACACTGGCATGAATTTACTAAGATTTAAAAAGAATTGACAAACAAGTCAAATTAATACTTCAATAAATATGAGCTTAAATTATACATACTGCAGGTAAACAATCAGAGGCGGATCATTCATTTCATATCTACATTACAAATATTCTTAAAGCATCTTAGATCATAACTAAAGGTAAAACATCGGGTGTTGCTATAGCTCACCTGGTTGAGCTGGCGACCCATGTACTATAGTCCTAGTAGTGCTACAGGCTATAGTCCCCAACATGGAGGTCAGGAGTTCGAATCCTGCTCATGGCCCTTTTCCGTAGGTCCGTCCCCCATTCTTCTCCCCCACTTTCCTGTCTCTCTCTAACTGCACTTTCAAATAAAGGCAAAAATGCCAAAAATATAACTAAAAAAAAAAAAAAAAATCACTTGACGACAATAAGTTTGTCTACATCTTTGTTTGGCACAACCATGTACTTGAAAGCTCTGTTTTTAGTTTCATGTCACTTTTGACCACATCCTATACTTCACTTATCAATTTACAAAACATACACACAAACACACAAAGTAAGACGGTGTTCTCACATTAAGACATTACATGGTTACAGACACAAATGCACAATGCATGCCTCCAGACTCCAATTATCCATGGAGGGGTGCAATGCACACAAACGGCGTCGTGGATGTCTATTTGCCGTGCTGTTACAGCGCGGTGTAATCACCTCTGCTTCTGTTTTTACTCTTCATAATGAGATGACACAGTGAACATCACCTCGGAGCTTCGTTTACAGGTAATTGGATGACACGGGGAGCTCTCTCACACACACACAAACACACACACAAACACACACCTGCTGTGCCTGTTTTGTGTGTTACTTTACAGCAGCACCCCACCCAGTCAGGGCCAAACACTGCTGCCTTTGCCCGTCACCATGGCAACCCTTTCAACTTCCCTCGCAGTGACATCACCTTTTTTTGCTGTGAATCTGTTTTATAGGGAGCGAATATACAGCGAGAGAGATTCATGGTGTATCAGTTTTAATGCACCCTGGGCACATGCAGGCACATTCTTATAAATCTTTGTTGACCTACATGGTATCCTTCTTGTAGTTTTTTTTTTGCTCTATAACCACAATTTGTCATAATCTAAACCTTTAACATACAGTTTTTGTCATTTTTGAAGTGTCTTTTATCCCTTAACGTGCTTTACTGACTGATTTTGGCATCTATAGTTTCTTCTCATCATTTAATAAAGTGAAGGAAGCGATAATTTATCCGTTGGCTCGACCTGGAGCCACTCCCGGCTGACACTGGATGAGAGGAGGGCTACATCCTGAACAGACTGCCAGTCAATCACAGCGCTGACACACAGAGACAGACAGCCCATCACGCTCCTGTTCACACATAACAGCAAATTGGAGAGACTGAGGAAGGAAGCCGGAGGAGCTGGAGAAAACCCCCGGAGGCACAAGGAGGAGAATATGAACTCCACACAGTTCATACCGGCCCTCTTGGACAGCTTGGTTTGAGTCGACTAAACTCTGCACCACAATGTTTAGCTGATTTCTCCTTTTCCTTCTAACTAATAAAAGGCAGATGATTGTGTCCCTACACAAGCACATCCATTTCTTTGAATGCATCATTATCATTTAACCCTTACATACTACGTCGGGTCAGATTTGAGCCGTTCTGACATTTGACAGCAGTAAAAACACCCTGAAGGTCTTTTAGCCTGAAATTTGATGACTTTTCCTAAAGTGAACCAAAATACACACAAAAAAGGAAATATATAAAAAAAAATGTATACACAAAATTTTGTACAAGTGCTACACATTTTTGTACACTGAGGCTGCTTTGGGTCAAATTTAAGCATTGAGATGGATTTTAGATCTATCAGTGTGGCTTAAATCAAGGAAAATGGTGGTTTTAGGGAATCTTACAGGCCATGTTTTGTGTGTACTCCTTATCTACATGTATTAATGTGACATAGACTAATTAGACATTCTAACTAGATCTAAAAATTTGGTACTGTGAGGGAATTCTTGACAGGAATTCTTCTGTAAAGGCATAAAATATGAACAGTATGTAAAGGTTAAGTGTGCACAAGATAAAAAGGTAATTGATGCACATGTATTTCCTGATTGGAAAAGTGAATTAGTAGGGTTTCCTACTACATTTTTTTGCCTTGAAACTGCTAAGACAATCTTAAAAACACATAATCCAAACTTCGGGGGTTTTACATAGAACAAACTTAAGCAACCAATTCTGCCAACTTCCACGTCGGTGCTTTCCGTATTGTTGCTGTTTTGCAGAACCTGTTTCTTGTTTGAACATTTGTGGCTGCATTAGTCCGATATTATGACTTGACATCGTGCAGCATAGAGTAGTTTTACAGTGTTTGAGCAGAGACATAGGTGAGCTGGTGTGCAGAGCTGCAGTGAAGCAACTGAGTTACATTTAAAGCCATTTAAGGCACTGAGGAATCATTTTTATGGAGTAAAAAAATTCCAAATATGCAACTTTTTAGGGATTTAATCGGTGGATCAGAGACTTTAAGTTTATATATGTGAAAACAAAGGTAGCCGATGCCCTTTTTTTTTTTTTTTTTTAATTCTTAAATTGTCTGTAGCTACTCATTAATTGTAACACAGAATATTCAAATAATACTAAATCGTGATAGACTGATTAATTGACCGGGCAGCTAATCGGGCTGATTTAATCACATTTTAAGAAAATCAACTTCTGCTGATTACCGGCTTATGAGGCTAGAAACACCAGAAACAGCAGAGCGGAGCAGCTATATGTTACTTTTCAAAATTAGCTGCCACACAGAGAGATTTCGTGTCATTAGAGGAACTAAGACACACGGCACAGTGTGTTGGCAACAGAGAGTCACACAATAAATTCACCAGACCAGCAGGAGATGCTGCTAACTGTTTATAAATGCTGCTGTTCATTTTTCATTCATTAAATTTTTCTTTTTTAGAGTTTTTTTGTTGACTTGTGGGCATTTCTTTAGTTGGTACATTCAAATCAGCGCACTGCAGACAAAGTGAAGATTTAAGTTAATCTGTTTTGTGGCCCAATTATTATTATATTTCTCTCTATAACATGATTGAAATGTATTTTGATAGATGCAAAAACTAAACAGAAACATGATATTGGCATTATATGCTCTCTAAATATCTGCATCAGCCATCGAACAACCCACATTGGTCAATCGGTGCCATGAAATACTATAGATTGCGCAAACTTTGTGATCTGAACCCATCACACTTCAAAAGAGCAGCTCAATCAATAACTCAGTGTCAAATATTATCAGAAAAAATCTCTCTCACCGGCACAGTCATACATGAAACCATATAGTATGTCAGATACGGATGGTGCGTGTCCTCATAAATGATTCACCCGGCTGTATTTACATATCGAACTGTGCCGTCCTCCCCCCACATGAGCGTGTACGTGCGCACATGTCCACACTCTGCAGGGTAAACATGTTTCTGAGCTGCTATTAAAACCGGTTTCCTCTCTTACATGTGAGAGCTCCTCTTTGATCTGCAGACTGCTGACCTGTCACACTATCTGAATCAATTAGCATTTATTTGTAAAAGGCAGAGTTCGGTCCACGGAGATACGGTCTCTTCAGAGTGTTTTAATATGGATTTCTTTGAAAGCATGCGATAGAAGAAACTCAGCAAAACGCCTCCTTTGTTTTAACCAGGTCAGAGCAGGTGTTACGCTGTGAATGTGCCTGTTAATGTGGATCTTTTTTATGATCTGGTTGAAAAAGATAAAGACGCTAATATCCAACATACAAATCAAGTCTTCTTGTGTTAATTATGGGTGTTGCTTTCTGTAATATTTTACATGGAGCACCTTAGTAAAGATTTTTGGCTCAGAATAGGCTCAGTAAGCTTATTCAGTCTTGAGCCTGTTTTGCTTTATTTGACAGAAATCTATGCATGTTTGTGTAAATGGAGCTCCAGCAACTGATTGTGTATAAATATATTCCCAAATCTTATCATTCTGGATGCTGTTGATTGTCCTTCTTTCCACAGTTCCTCTATGCAGATAAAACCCTGCAACTGACTGGATTTTATAAAACCTGCATTACAGACGGAAGTTTTAAAAAAATCTCCTTTTTCGTTGCCCAAACATGGTTTAGCAGCTGCATCAAACCTAAACATGCAGCGTTAAAACTCTCCATATTGCATGAATCAGCCAGTGTGCATGTGGTCTTCCAACTGTTTCAGCCTCCATCTGTGAAGTGATCATAGCTGCTGGATTTTTCTTTGATGCTTGTAAAACCGCCTCATTACCCTGGTCGCTTCCCTAAACCGTCCTCTGCCTCATTGCGCCCACTTTCCGTAAAATACACAAGTAAGTCCGCACTTTGTGTTGCGGCGACGAAGTTTAAAAACGCACATGGTGGTAAATGTGATTTATTTGTTTGCTCATTCTTTTTAAAATTTTCATAGAAGAAAGTGCGAGAGTGCTTCTCAGAAACGTATCCTTGCAAAACAGGGCCAAGACACTTGTCACCCCTAAAAAGAGAAGTGCTCCACAGAGAAGGTATTACTTATTCATATGAATTTGTAGGAGCCTCTGGCTGCATTTTGAGCGCCAAAAACCAATAGTTAAACAGCTCCATGTTCATTTATCTTCCTCGCTTTTACTTCAGTAAATGAGAATGTCAAATTCCTCTCCCACGCTTTTTTTTTTTTCTTTCTTACATACCTTCAGCCAAATTGCAATTTTTTTTCTCAGTAGCCTCTGAAGCAAAGATTCCCAGCCTGTATATATGCAGGTAAAACCACAAGACACAGACTTTGTGTTTATCTGCTGGCATTTTCAGCTAAACCAACACATTTAGTGAAAATCAACAGAGCAATCTGTTTGGCAGCAGAAAGAGGGCTTCAGGGGAAGAAGGATACAGAGAGGACTGATCGCATGAGATCTGCAAAGCACACATGGTATGCTCATGTAGACACAAGGCACGAACACGAACGCACACACGCCGAGGTTGTTCTTCTGATGGTTCCTTGCTGGCATCCAGAATGCAGCTCAATGCATCACAGGAGTAGATATTTAAATCGTTACCAGTGTCCCCATTACTTAAGATAATCCACGCACATGTCAGACATCACTGTCAGTAATCTGGCAGAAGGTGATGCCAATGAAAATAATGTTTGTGGGGAAAGCTTTTTAAGATCACAAATATAAAGAAATCTGTTGAATTTAATTGCATCTATAGCAGTAGAAATCTCAAATGAATATCTCAAATCCTACACAGCGTGACTCAGACATGTTTGTTGAAACTTCCAAAACGACCCTGAAAGATGATTTTTTTTTTTTTTTTTTAAACTGATCCTATGCTGGCAAGCCCTTCCTTCATTTCAGTTCCTTTTGCATTCTTTTGTCAAGATTTAGGGGGATATTATGCTCATTTCTTGATGGTAAATGTGAACCTACAGATCAGGAAAAAGTGCATACATTGTAGCTTCCAAATCAGGAACTTAATTCTATTTTAAAGTGTTTAATTGAAACAAAAATGGAAGGTAAAAAAATGTCTATTTGTCTTTTGATGGGAGGTTATATATCAGACAAATGCTGCTTCTGAAATTCCACACTAATATTTAATATCTATATCTAGCATGCACCCAGTTGCATGTGAAGTTGCTGCTGGGAATATACAAGCACTGGACACATGTGGTAGCATAATATCCCAAAATGCAATGCAGCTGTGATGCAGATAATAAACTACAACTGACAGCGACGAAGGCAGTTCACTTCTATTAGTCTATTACTCCTCAATCTAAATACAAGGTTTCATTTGTCTCTGAGATGGAAATGAAGTGTTATGAGTTCGCAGTTCCGTCTAATATAAAGCAAGCAGATGCCAGGAAAGGAAAAGGCAATGAGTTTGTCGTGTTCCCACAGTAACGCACCTCCAAACGGCAATGAGGCTTCCAGGAAGTGTTCTTACACAGTGGTGTGTCTGAAAACATGCATACTAGAGTTTATTAAACAATAGTACACATATTAAGTATGTAGAGGCCGGTATCGGATTTGGACGTGGACGATTTTCTTAACGCAGTAAAGTTCTACCTTTGCTGGTCGCCTGGCAGCTGCTCAAAGCTAAGCAGTCACAAGGATGAATGTTTTAACACTGTGGGGATTTAATCAGCAAAATGTAAGAGCCACTTGTCTGTTTCTAAAAGATGGACATAGCCTTGAGGGGTCTGAAAAGTGACACCAGTGTAAAAGAGCTCTGCATTTTTTTTTTCAAACAGCCACCAGGGGGCGTCTCCTCTGGTGATTGCATAGAAGTCTATAGGAAAATGACCCGTCTTCTCACCTGACTTGTTACCTCAATAAAACATTTTCTCAAGAGTTTATAGACTTAATTGCCAGCTTTAATTCTCCTTCATCTCAGCATGATGTTAATTTTGTAAACGATGGCATCGTTCATTTTAAAATAGATGATTAAGTAGCTTTAGAGTCGTGGTTTTTCCCTTCCCTTTTTTTCCCTTCTGGGATAAATAAAGTATTTTTCATTTCATTTCATTTCATTTCATTTCATGGCATCCTTCTGATTGTGAAGCTGCAAAGTCAGACCCACCACTCAGTCCTCTGCAGTAAGAACTCAGACTTAGGTGAGCTACTGGCACGCCCCTATATCAACTTCTTCGATTCAGTCTGTGGGTTCAACAGACGGGAACGATATTGATCTTGTCTAACTCTCTGCCAGAAAGTGTCAAACTATATTTAAGGACAAGTGAATGGTTTAAGTGTGTTCGGTTTTCATCTGCACAAAGAGATGGAATTAGGATTTTAAAAAAACAAAAAAGCTGTTTTGACATTTATTTAAAATACAGAGTCACAAATGGGGGCATTATCTTATAAATGGAAAGGGAAATGTATCTTATTGTGCGTAATCAAAGCTTAACTGCTCCCCTTTTACCTCCGCAGTTCTCCTGCTTGTGTTTTCATAATTGCTTCCTGTCTGCCTCCTCTTCCCTTAACCCAGATAACCATTCACTGTGTCAGAAAAGCACTTCTTCCTCAATATGTGTGTCGACTATGTGCGTGTGCCCTAAGCGTTGATTTGCTGTTTTTTTTTTTTTTTATAGTCCTTTGAGGCTTGCTGTCACTGCTCTGTTCTAATACTATAACGAGACCTCTGGGATGCCGAAACACACGCACAGACACACTTGTGTACAAAAAGACACATAGCAGAAGATAAAAAAAGGAAGCTTTCGGGCCTCTGCAAAGCCAATAACAGCTTTTTACAATGAAGGAAAAAGGCTAGTAAAAGAAGAATGATCAACACAGCGACGGTTGGGGTTCAGTCTGCAGGTTTGCTGCTATCTCTGCTGTCAGAGTCTGGCCTCTTCTGCACAACACGACTACAACTGATCCGTCACCTGTGAGATTCCCAAGCAATGCCGCTGACACTCCGTCAACACTGGAGACACTCATAACACTTCATCATGCTAAACCGGCAAGTGATTGAAATCGCGTTTTTCTTTTTTTTTCTCCATGCTGATGAAAGACTGAGATGACAAATAAATGGCACCAGCTGCTGAGATGATATTGGCACGTTCATGACTGACAGTGTTTCCTCTGTTTATGTTTAAAATACTGATACTGAAGACCTCAATGAATTCAATATGCTTCGGTGATAATGTCGCATTTGTCTGTAACGTTTAGTGTTTAAAGCAGCTTTTAACCTTTGAATCTTTTCAGTGAAGCAAGAAGGACATGCACGCATTGCAATCTGAATATACTTTTCTGAACAAAATCAAACTATGATGTTTCACAATGCACAATGCCATACCATTCAATAAGCGCCATCATCCCACTTCATTCTTATACATACAGACCAGTAGGAGCTGCTTCCAGCTTTTACTAGGGACAGTAGGCTGTTATCAAACCATTTAATAGTTGTGGAGCCATGACTTTACACTTACAAGGAGGAACAAAAGTCCATATTTGGAGTTTGGAAGGGCTGGAGATTAACTTTCAGCCAAGAGACTTTAACTTGAATCCCATGTCAGACCATTAATGTTACTTTTCATTCATACATTTCATCCCGTGTGGCTTTTCTTTTCACTTAAGGGTTTTTTCAGTCAGTGTTTGGTTAAGTTTGGGCAGCAAAACTACTTGGTTAGGTTCAAAAAATGATCTTGGTTTGGGTAAAATTCCAGTTTGCACATTTAGACAACTCCAATGAAGATTTCACCTGCACTTACTCACATCACAACAAGAGTAATTATCGCTGTTGGTTTCTTTTTGTCAGTGATCAAAATGGATGATAATGTGCCTATAAGAAAGTGGAGGAGGTCCCTGCAGGCCAATATATATACATAAGAATGATGTGTGATGATAACAGCCATTTAATGGGCTGATCAATTCTAAAACTGTCAAATTTTTTTCAACTTTTTAGGGAAAACACTAAAACATAAAGTAAGCCAGGTTATTCTCTCAAATAGGACACATTTCAAAGTCAAAAACAAGAGTGTGGAGATGGGTTCAAACACGAAACTATCAGTAAGAAACATCCATTTTAAAAGAAATTAAAATAACAACAACAACAAAAAAAACAGCCCAACACACTGATATAAACGTACTGGTGTGATACTAATGTTCGAGCCATAACACAACTTTCTGTGGCTGACGGTTGAAAAATGCTCATAATGATAAATAAACTTGACAGTTTCTTAATGAACTCAATCAAAACTGTGTCACTTATCTAGTGCAGTTTCTTATTGCCTGTTATCTTACACTGATACTCATCTCTGATAATCTGATGCCTCCATCAGGCTCCACATCATATAGTTTATCCCCTGTGGGAATAATCCAACACACATACAATGATGCTATAGTATGTAATGATTTGAACAGAAATTTTTTACATTTTGTTGATGTTAGTCCCAAAATTGTGGCTAAACTAATAATCCAAAACTATGTATCTCAATTTTTCATTGACTTTAGGAACAAAATGTTTTTTGTAGACTTTCACATGAATAAACAAAAGACTGTGTTCACACCATGTTGTGGTAAATTCTTGCTAACGTGCAAATCTGACCAAATAAGACTTAAAATAAGGTCTCTTCAATGGAATTCAGTGCGTCTCCTAGAGGCAAAGTATAAATACCCAAAACACCTCACTTTCTGAACATCTGCATCAATAGATGCTACAATTTACAACTGATCCCTAAACACCTCACAGCCAGGCTGTGCACAGTGAAGCCTCAGGTACTCAGACAGGTGTGTGAGCAAAACTTCAATGGAAAAAGTGACTTCTAATATCAGATTTACTAAAGTTGAAACCAAGTGGTGTTATCTACATGGGCTGTCTTTACTGAGTGGAGTTTTCTACAAGTAGAACGCATTTTAACGACCAATATTGTAGTTGATCACATTCATTTAACTGTAGGAAGCCAAAATTCTGATTGTGATTATTACTCCATTTACTGTGCAGCCCTTTCACAAAGGAAAACAATAAATATTTGTTAATATTTGCAGTCAAATAGTCACGCTTGCTTAGGAAGGTTGATAACTAAGTGAAATTGACCCACAATAGCTATTGTAAGTAAAAGCTACTTGTGTAGGAGTAGGTAGAATTCTTCCTTTCTCATCTCCTTTAGCAAAAAATACACTGGTCCATCCTTTATGAAAGAAAACGAGATAATACTGTCCCATAATTCCTTGCAGCAGCAACATTCAAAGTGACAAACCATCCACAACAGACTCATGTTTACAACATCCAACATCGTACGATTATGCAGCCGAGTATAACCGATTCCCATCGCATCGCAGTCGTCTTTTCCTAAGCATTTAGGAATTCTCCTTCTCATGTTTTGTTGATTTCATTGCATTTTCCATTTAGGTCAATGAAAAGTGTTTAGAAAAAGACATAGAATGCATTTTTTTTGGGACTATTTAACCACAAACAATGTCCAATTTTGTATTTTTTGGCTTTTCAGCAAACACGTTGTGAAAAACAGACTCATTCTTTTGGATACAGCACCATATAATAATCTTGATATCCAAATTAAGTTTTATCACTTTGACTCACAGTAATAATCCCCTGATATTCCAGTTTAAATGACTCTGACTGTAGTTCAGCAAGGACCAACAGCGCTAACTTCCTGAGAGCAGCTTAAATCACAAGACAGTACCAGTTTGATGCACGTAAATGTGCCACCGTGTTCTAAGGCCATCGGCTCAACATAGAGAGAAATGAATGTGCATCCACCCCTTTAATCAACGTCCTCTTTTATTAATGTCTCACACACACACACACACACACACAGTAATATGTCCTCGGCCGCTCCGTCGGCCCTGATGAGACAGCAGGTTGTCTAATTGACTGACATGATTAGTCTCGTATGTGTCTGCTCACCCATACAACCTCCTTTATCACTCCTGGGACAACAAAAAAAAAAAAAAAAGGCTTGATGTGAGAAGCAGATAGAGTACGGTTTCCTAAACACTCTCATCTGACAAGCTGACAGCGTCGACGTGAGTAGAAGTGAGCAGGTAAAGAGAGGAGAGGGAGAGGGGGGGAGAGGATTAGGGAGCCGAGCGTGGAGGTTACGTTCGCTAATCTGGCAAAGGGGGAGATAGAGCGAGGAAGAATAAATGACAGACATAAGGAGGGAAGAAAAGAAAAGAGGTATTGAAGATGAGAGAGAGAGAGAGTCCTGAAAATAGGAAGAAGGAACAGGGAGGGAAAGAGTGGCTGGGTTAGAAAACGTGAAGCTAGAGAGAGCGTGGAAAAGAGAAGAGAGATTTCAATTAGCCCGTTTCAAGGCCTGCTGCTCGCCGTGTGAGCTGCTGTTTGCTGATTGACAGATCATGAAAAGCGTTCAGCCACATAGGCCTCACCCACTTTCTCTCTCGCTCTCTACCACACACACACACACACACACACACACACACACACACACACTTTATAAAATATCTCGAACTGCTCTTGTTTAAGAACAGCTGCTGACAGAACACGTTGATCTCAACATTTTCCCCTTTGTTTGCCTTATTTTATGCAATAAATGCCCTCTCCTCCTCCTCCTCCTCCTCCTCCTCCTCTCATCTCTTCTAAACATGCCTTCTTTATTCCTCTCCTTATATCTTCCAGTCCACCTACTCTTATTCTTCTCTTCCTCTTTTCCTCACACCTTCTTCCAAACCTTTCTCCTCGCTTCATCAGCTTGCTCCTCTTGCCATTTATCTTCCACTCAGTCACCTCCCACGTTCCTCTCAAATTCTCCCGCTCCTCCTCATTTTTCAAAACTCTGTCGTCGCCAAGAGTCTTTGATGAGATCTGATGTGTCAGAGACACAACAATCTGCACAGAAATTGCAGTTATTGCTTAAATTTCTCTTTCAAGATGCGTTTATTTTTTGACAATAAAACAAAGAAATTATGCAATTATGGTGTTTGTTTTTTACAGTAACATATTTAATGTGATTAGTACTACTCCTTCAAAAGTGACTGAAGTATCTCAAACAGGTTTCTCAGATGAATAAAACAACAATCCTGCATGGTAGGCTATTGGTTATAATGTAATATGGCTAGAATTAATAAGGCAGTACAATGCTCCCCAACTGCAAGGATGGAAGCATAAAAGAGTATTAGCACAACAACAAAAGGAAATTCTGAAAGCCTCGGGGTTCATTTTCATTTAAAAATCTATTTTTCAGACAGATTCAAAGAATGCAACTGTCTCTAGTTTGAGCTCAAATTCAAGACAGAGAGGACTGACGCCAAATCTGCAGGAGAAACAGGCAGAAAGGTGCAACGCACATCCACACTGGCTGCAGAAGTTAAATAGCTGTTTGAAATTCACAGTTAATAGAAAATATTATTCACAGCACCTTTGGTTCTAAATCTAAATTACACCTCCACTTCTCTCTCTTTTCTGGTTCTCTCTTTTGAATTACTTCACACTTTTTTCTGCATCCACCTCCCTGTTTCCTTTCCTTCTTTTCTTTTTTTTCTTCTTTATCTCACACGAAACACACACTCCCATGCGCACACCTGTGTGAGGGGGAAACCCCGGCACCATTTGTAACTGCTCAACAATGCTGCAGTGTAACAGACACACACTAACACACACACACAGCCGCCTTATCTCGCTTTGCAAATACAGAAGTGAAAAGAAAAAAAAAATACTGTTAGAAGTAGGAGCAGACGTTTGTGACATAATTTGGCTGCTGCATGTATCACCACACACACACACACGCGCGTTTTCCTTTCAGCCAATATTTCTCACAAACACACACCCTTTTTGTATGAGCAGGAATACAATTTTAAGAAAGCTAGCAGCACACATGCATGACATGCACACACACACACAAGGACACACACAGGCTTAGTGTAGGATGTGATCAATAGCTATTGATCTGCCACCTTTGGCTTGTCTTGGCAGCGCTTCATGTTAGACATAAAAACGTCCACACCCGCGTGGATAGAGACATATGGCAAACACACACACACACGCACACACACACGCACACACACACACACACGCACACACACACACACACACACACACATTTTAAAACCAAAACTCATCATTTAATCTTTACTTCTATATTTTAAAAGCTTCAAAACAACTGCCATAAAAAAAAAAAGATCATCCATGAGCTCAACTTGAACTTGTGCTAATTCACACACACACTCTTCCTGTGGCTCACCTCTGTAGCACATTGTCAGCCACAGCAGCTCCAGCACCTGACCCCCGAACTCGCACACGTCCAATCCCAGCATGGTGCCGCTCCGCAGGGCTGAAGAAGAACCGGGGAACCAAGGAACCTCCACAGGTAGCAACAAAAGTAGAGTGAGGCTGGATTAAACAGAGAAGCATCCACAGACAAACACAAAATAGAAAAAAGTCTTTGATAGGAGATTTAGAAAAAAAAAAAGAAAGAAAAAAGAGATGTCAGGCGAGCATCTCTTCCTCAGAGGATTTTTTTTTTTTTTTTAGTTGGAGGGGTTAAGGAGGAAGGGCTGGTGTTGGAGAAACAGCGAGATGGAGAGAGAGAGAGAGGCAGGGAGGGTATCCTTGGGTGTGGGTGTGGATGTGATCGGGATGTGTGTGAGCCGGAGAGAGAGGATGGAGGGAGGGAGGCAGGGAGGGTGAGGCAGAAGCAGCAGACATGAGAGGCAGCAGCTGGGTTTCTGCACTACTTCTTCTTCTTCTTCTTCTTCTCATAAACTAGAGTTCAGAGAGAAAGAAAGCTGAAGGCTAAAATGCTGACTGGCAGCTGTTTTTTTTGTTTTTTTTTCTTTTTGTACAGGGATGCTGGTAGGAAAGCAGACAGCGCTTTAGCAGACAGAGTCCGTGTCTGCAGTTGTGTGTTTGTGTGCTCAGACGCTGGCTATCGATTCGCAGACAAGCAGCGAACCCCACCCCTCCCCTCCTGCATCCCTCCCTCCCTCCCTCCTCGTGTCATCAGCCCAGTGACTGCAATGAGCTCATCCTTTACCCCCCTCCCTCCTTTCCTCCCTCGCTCTTCCTCGCATCCTCCTCCTCCTCCTCTCTTTCTCCACACCTCATTCCTTCCTTCTCACGCGCCCTCCCCTCCAACTCTTTCATGCTTTTATATCTTCCCTCTTCATTTTTTCATCACTTTTTATGAATTCTCACGTGCCGTCCACTCTCCCCCTCCACCTATTCATCACCGCTGTCACGCCAGCCGTCTCTATTTATTTTATCTCCTCACTTTCCTCCACCTCCCCTCCCCTCATCTTCTTCTTTATCTCCCTCTGTTCTTTTAGTGACCACGCCCTGTCAGCGAGCATGCTTCAATCATGGCTGTCACTCTCAGTCTTTTTTTTTTTTTTCTTTCTTCAGATACCCTCCCCCCCGGAGCAATGAGAGAGGCTGTAGTGTGGCAGAAATAGGAAAAAGGGGGTTGCTTCTCCCAGCTGACAATCAAACACACTCCCTTTTTCACACACGTCTGCACACACACGCCTCG
The DNA here is from genome assembly GCF_000690725.1 of Stegastes partitus. Lineage (NCBI taxonomy): Eukaryota > Metazoa > Chordata > Actinopteri > Pomacentridae > Stegastes > Stegastes partitus. The sequence goes on from NW_007578303.1 coordinate 135,094, forward strand.
TTAATTTGTCATTCAGGGGTTGTCCGGCTGTCATGTAGCGTGCTATGGGAGACAACTTCCCTCTTTCCCTGTCTCTCACTCTGCCCCAGACTCTGGTGAACCTCGGCATCGTGTTGTCTTCCATCCACAAATGTAAAAAAAACAAATGTGGAGCATGTTTAGTGGAAAGAGAATTCAGGATTTACTCAAAAAAGGATTCCTACAAGAGAATTCCCTCAATTTTCTCCTCCAGAGATTTAAACCATGTGTCTGCCATTATAAACCACTTAGTTTTTCAGTAGAGATCAAGGTGTGACCCTCAGTTGTAACAGCCACAAAAAAAACTGACACTAATTGCTTTTATATTCAGTCAAAAAAATATTTTACATGAGAATGTGAGCACATAATGTATAAAACATTATAATACTGTATGTACCAGTTTGCATGTTAGTCCTTATAGGCAAATACATTTATTACACCTTTAGTTATCAGTTGTAAAGTTGAAAAAAAAAATCCTACACAATCCTATATGAATGACTACTGTGCATGCTTTTCGTGGAGGCTCATGTGTTATTGCGCACAGTTGTTACAAAGAGGGGCGTTGAGATGACATGTAACTGTGATGTTTTAAAAAATAAAATACTGATATCATGTTATTCACACACACATACTATCATAAATAATGCAGCAGTAGGAATAATTATATGGTTGACACAACAACAACATACAGCGCAGTTGTGATTGCAGACTCCCTCCACATAATAAACAACTGATTGAAATTTTTTTTAAAAAACACATTATTTTACGTGTCACTTTAATTATCCATCCATCCATCCATTATCTATACACCGCTTAATCCTCACCAGGGTCGCGGGGGGCTGGAGTCTATCCCAGCCGACTTAGGGTGAAGGCAGGGGACACCCTGGACAGGTCACCAGTTTATCACAGGACTACACTTAGAGACAGACAACCAAGCACACTCATATTTACACCTACGAATCACCAATTAACCTCAACATGTTTTTGGACTGTGTGGGAGGAAGTCGGAGAACCCGGAGAGAACCCACACTGCACGGGGAGAACATGCAAACTCCACGCAGAAAGATTCCGGTGCCCCCACCGGGATGAGAACCGGCAACCTTCTTGCTGCGAGGCAACAGTGCTACCAACTGCGCCACCCTGCAGCCCCACTTTAATTATATTATTGTGAATTCTTCTGGTGCATATAATCATGCAGTGAAAGTGATTTTGTGAATATGATGCATTTTGTCCCCACAATAAACAAACACCACTTTATGTTTTGATAAGCCTTAATACAATTTAAACTCATGAGTTGTATACGGATTCACCCCCCATACACTTATCATGAATGAAGAAACCATCTTTAGAGACTAAAACCTTTTTTTGTATCAGGCTGTAAACATGTTTATTTCTGTTGTAAAGTATAACCTTTTAACACGGAGGTCTATGGGGGTCGACTCGCCTTTAAGGCCTCAAGTGGCTGTTTGAGGAACTACTTTTTTTTTTTTGCTACTTTTTCTACTTTGGATTCATTTTTCAGCCAGTTGCTGCTCTGTTTTTCTCAGTTACAGTTTGTGGTTGTGGTTAAATAGTCAAAAATCTAAGCACTTTTCTTTGACCCCTACAGTTATGAGGCCAGAAGAAGATGTGAAGGAGATTTCATGGGGATGGAGGAAAAGACAACTGTGGCATATTGGCTTCATCTTTCAGCCCCAGAGGTTGCTTCCTGTCAAAAACTTGTATCGATCCAAACCTTCACTAGATTCCCAGCATCTCATTAACACCATGCTGCAAAAAGAGTTTCTGTTTGTGTGTAATAAACCTGCGTTACAGCATTATCACCTGTAAACTCCAACAATATGACAGTATTGGACCACTTCAAGGCAAAATAATAGAAACAGAAACTTAGCTTTAGCATGGTCTGCTATTCAAAATATACATTCGTCATTGTGTAAAGTAAACTAATGTTAGAATGTGAATAACACCCTTAAGTGGCTCTTACAGAATGCTATAAACTAAAAGATTTTTGTGAGTTTAAATCACTCTTAAGAACATAAAGAACAGAGGCATGTTCCATAATACTAAATGTGTCAAAAGTACAAGTCACCTGGTTCTCTGAATGAATTCACTGAGGTGGTTCCCTCCATAAAAACATCCCCTTAAACTTCACCTTAAGCCTCATTGTTCAGATCCATCACTTTCAAACGGTTAACAGCAGTAAAAGCTGATTTAATGTCATTGCTTTGCCCTACCAATCACCCCTGACAGTGTCAGCAGTGACTGAGCCTCCGACCTAAAGCAAGCGCTGCCATAAACTCATTATATTCATATTGCTTTATGGAAATATAAATCAGCAGCAGTAGTGGTCCCGGCGGGGTGAGCGGTATCTATAAAATGTGTGCTTGAACATTCCAGCTACGTATGGTGTCATAAAGAGAGTCTCAGTTTAAGGGCCCCCCAGGGTTTAGCCATGCATAGCCACATTTCTCCTCAAACAGGAAAAGCCCAATAAAATGCTCAACAGGCACCAGCCAACGACCTGCTCCGCTTTTATCTTCACAACACGATGACATAGCTCAACCCTCAACTAGACCGGTCCATCATCCGCTTCTCACACGGCCGATGTAAACAAATCTCCATCTGATGAACCATAAATTGCATCCACACAATTGCACATAAATGCAAACAGCCAGCAGCTGGTTAGCTTAGCTCAGGATAAAGACGAGAAAAAGCAGGTTAAAAATCCAGCTGTCAGCCACTTTCATGCTCACGTATCTCCATGCTATGTCTCAAATAAAAGTATGCTAACTATAAATTCATCTATTTGCTCTTCTGTTTCTAAGTGATTAGGCACAAATGAACAGGAAGGAGGTTATGCGAGAATTTAACGTCTGTGGAAAGCCGTAGAAAATATGTGTTCTGAGGTTGTCACAGCACAAAAAAACTGTGTGCCAAATGGAATACTTAAATGGTTTAAAAATAAAAACAACCCACACATACATATACAAAAAAAAAGAATATGAACTGTACTAACTGACTTGAGTCCACTTCAACCAAATGAACAGGTTTGATGTATTTTATGTGGTTCTTTCAGGACTAAATGCTCCTTTTTATTGGAGTTATTTGATGGCCGACAATAAGATGACATTAAAGCTGCAGCTAACAATTCTTTTCATCACTGAATAATCATTTAGTTGCTAAAATATCTGCAAACAAATGGCCATCATAGTTT
>NW_007578303.1:139405-140424 GCF_000690725.1 Stegastes partitus
GGGATGTTTTTGATTTTCAATTTATGTTTCCTGAGCCTTTGCTGCTGTAGCACTACAAATTTGCTTGCTGTTGAATTAGTAAAGGCTTATCTTGTCCCGATTGTTGGTGGTGATTCCTTTTTCAGCTCCACAGTTCAGTTCTACACAGCTCACAGTCTTCTCACATGTTTTCCTGCAACAAACTACAAAAATGTAATTCAATTTTCTTTAATTTTCCTCAAAACCCCCCATTCCTCCTGGGTACTGTAGCAAAGCCAGTAGTCCCACTTATCTCTCTTGCTGCTTATGAAATCACAGTCAAATGTAATTTTAAAAAGAGAATAAGAAATACAATTATCATATGCTGTAACACACCTCAAATTGAATTCAGATATGGCGTGGATTTGCAAGTGTAATCTGCACTGATTTGGCAAGTCATTCCATTAAGCTGTGGCTACATGAGCAGCAGTAATTGCTTTCTATCTCAAACACACACACACACACACACACACAGGCAGAAACAGAATGTAAGCTATACACTGGGGCTGCATGTACAAGCAGCGTTTAAATGGTTTCCTGACAGCAAACTGGGTGGGAACATTTATCTCCTCTTAGTGCGGAGAGAATAACCCAACTCATCTGGAGCCTATTCATCCATAACCACCTGATTTAGTCAGACTGAATCACTCCGATCGTAATACTCTGAATAATAATTGGATGCGGTAAATTGCGACAATGAATGAATAAACACAAAGGTGATTTTCAAACAATCATAAAAATAATGATATGGAGGTAATCGGGGCGGTAATCAAGTTTGTCAGGGGATGAAGGAATGAGTGAGAGGCTTGTCTCATCAGGTGATGAGAAAAAAACGAGGAAAGAAAGTGTCTCAATTAATCAAAGGAGAGGAAGAAGGAGGCAGTCGGAGCAATTATGAGAAAGAAGAAGAGAAGTTCTACATAATGTGAGACTTCATATTCTGTAACTACACTAAAAAAATAAGGTTTTTTGTTTAACTGTAATATTTTAACTGTTATTTT
>NW_007578303.1:141527-197520 GCF_000690725.1 Stegastes partitus
TCTCACTTCCAGTTTGTCTTCTTTGTTACAAAAACACACTGGAAAAGATCAGAAATCGAAATTACAAAAAGTCACAGAGGCTCCATTCTACAGATTAGAGATTCAAGTGATCAGGAGAGGTCGATACTCATTTTTAACCCAAACTTTTCAGCCCCTGATCCTCAAAAATAACACCCCGACTTTGACTGGAGGTGGTTGAAGCCGTGTACATACAGTCTATTGCAGGGCCAGACAGACAACCAAGCACACTCACACCTACGCACAATTTAGAATCACCAATTAACCTCAGCATATTTTTGGACTGTGTGGGAGGAAGCCGGAGAACCCGGAGAGAACCCACGCTGCACGGGGAGAACATGGAGACTCCATGCAGAAAGATCCCGATTAGATTAATTCTATTAGCATGGCTTTATTTATTTATTTATTCATTCATTGGGGGCTTTTTTTTGCCTTTTATTTCAGAGCAGTACAGACAGACAGGAAAGGGGGGGAGAAGAATGGGGAGAAACCTGCAGCAAAGGGTCATGAGCGGGAGTCGAACCCACGACCGCTGCGTCGGGGAACTATAGCCCCTGTTCATGGGTCGCCCGCTCAACTCCATGAGCTATAGGGGTGTCCATCATGGCTTTATTTTTAATGACTATTTTTTATTTATTTTTTTAATCTTTTGTAGCAACTGTGGCTAAAATGTACCTATTTTAAAACTGAATTTGATTCATAAAGCTGTGATCCCCACTTTGGGAACCACTGATTTAGTTCACCTGCATTGATATAAATGGCCTGGATGAAATGTTAAGAAATGTATCCGAGTAGAATTTAGTGAAATTCAACTGCAATGCAAACTGTAGCCTCTGAAATGACCATGAAGTTGAATTAACACCTCTTTAACAGTGTTTTATCCAATAACTCTATGTAGGCTGCGAAGCAAAGGCTGAATTAGTTCTCATCTCCTTCAGTGTTAATCTTTGTCACAGGTACAGTCAGCAAGGTCCTGCACAAGGCTTTCAGGCTGTGGAGCCTCATAAAGGAAGCCTGACTCAGAAGTTTAAAAAAAATCTGGATGCAAACAATGAAGTGGTTTAAAATTAATAGTAAAATCTCCTGCCGCAGTAGAAAAATCAAAGATACTTTATATGGATAGAGATGGTTGAGTTAAACCAGTGAGCTCATATCAACGCAGAAACAACTGATATGAATCACCAAACTGGTCATGAAATTCAGTCAACTGGCATAATGATTTTACCTTTTAGAAGATGACAAGTGTTTCAGGCCACTGGATGTTTAAACAGACATGTCTGTGAGTATAAGAATAGAATAGAGTTTTATTGCCGTTTGCACGAGTACATCCCTGTACTGGTACATTGGAATTCTTTGTGCGTTTACTCGAGTCAGTTTTATATATATTTTTAAAAAAAAGATAAAATAGAATTGGGAAAAAGTAATTGCACATATTTTGTGGTTTACAGAGGTGATATTGCACTTGTTGGTTTGTAATATTGCAATATTTAATGTGTAAATAGTATAATTAATGATGTCCAAATCCCATTTTGCAGCAGCTGCATTCAGGCTGAAACTGCAACGACAGCTTCCACGTGTCACGACTTCCTGGCAGACCGGAAGAGTCGCTTTGACATGGCTGTGGCCATTACCGAGCATTTTAGCAGCAGGTTGTGCACAAACATCCGGCTGCCTAAAACGCTCAGTGGCAGTTTTCTTGTTCTGCCATTTTTTCCCATCTGACAAGCAAGAGCTACAGGAGTTAGCAAAGTATGAGCGAGGCATGCGGCTTAAGGTTGGCTAAATAAGGTGTGGGCGAAGGGATGAGACCTCAGAGAAAAAATGCCAAATGTCAGTTTGACAAAATGCTTCATCCAGTTTCCAACAAATATTCTACATAGTCTGTGCTTTAATGAAATGGACGGTTATCATCAACTGAACATGAACAAACTGGGTACGGCCATGTATAAAGGTAGCACCTGGGATTCAGTGGAAGTGGTGAGTCAGGCAGCCTGCAGGTTGGGCTGGTCGGACTGGATGGGAAAACTGGCCAGTAGGGACTACAGCCCTTCAGCATTATTATTATTACCATTATGACCAGAGGCTGTCTGTCTGTCACATGGTTCAGCTTTCTGAGATGTCCAGAGTTAAAGGGCATCATTGCATATTCCAAACATGTGCAGCTGAGCGATTGCTCACGTGGAAATGACTGGACTTCACAAAAAGCAACACTGTGCTGCACCTTTTGTAGATCTGGCAAAGGCTTTTGATGATGCTGATCACAACATTTTGTTTAATAAGCTGCTTTCTGTGGCCTTTTGATGACCCGGCCACCAATCGTATTGCTCTGATAGACGGTTGCTGACGGTTACAAATCAAAATAGTCAATTAGATGTTCCTCAAGGTTCGATATTAGGCCCACTGCGTTACTCTGTATAAATATTATATTCAGTTTCCAACTCAGCACTGCATTGCAATTTTTATAGATTATAGCATCTGGTATGCCATCAGCCCCACCTCATTCCAGGTTACAAATTGCTTTTAATGACTTGCAGACCACTCTGTCTACTTATTCCAAACTCTAAAAGAACTAAACGGTATGAATTTTACAAGAGCATTAAGCACTGATGTTCTCAATCCTATCCAAACTGTTAATGGCGATCTAATTGGTACGGTCCAGCATTATAAACATCTAGGAATTTGTTTCGACAACAAATTGTCTTTCAGAGCTTAAGCAGAAGTTAAAGATTCATAGTGGATCATGTTAGTGCAACAGAGCCTGCATCACATATGAATACAGAAAAACCATTATGTACTCCTAACCTACCACACTGTCCACCTTGGACAAAAAATATCCTGCATGCTGCTTCCACCATCTTTAAAAAACGTGGATGTCATCTACCATACCACTGTGCGATTCATTACTTCCACGTATGGGGGGAAAAAAAAACTGCACATGCAGGAGACTAATATTTGCTCAAGACTGTAGGTAAGAAGCTCACAAAGAAGTGGCTCAAGGCTGACGCACCAGACCACAAGCAAAGCCTGAAAATCTCTCTATTGAGTAAAAATGACGGGAGAATAATGGTTAATATTTATAAATTTGAAAAGGCATACATATTTATGTTCTCTAACTAGATGGTTGACCTGCTCCTCATTTCAGGATCTGCTTTATTGTGTTTCTTTTTCCATTTCTTTCCTCTGCATGTATACTCTATAGTGAAAACAATAGAGACAAAGCTTTAGATGGAATCAGAAATAAACACATTCAGTAGTATGGAACCACATATTAAACCACTGTCTGGATCACACTGTAAAAGCTTTTAGTAGCCACGAGGAAGGAGTTTAATTTCCTTGTACTGACATCTGGTGGTTAAATAGAACAACTACGGAGTAGATAAACATTATGTTCACAGGTAGGTGGGATTAATATTAATATTGCACTTTACACATATTGAATTATACGTTTTTTCTTTGTCTGCAACATTTCCCCTTAATTTTTACTCTTCAATTCAAAGACGACCCTTTTTTTGTATTTAAGTAGGACAGACACTGGGCAAGTTGTTTATTTTTTTTTTTTTTTGGGGAACTTGCAGATGTTCTTGTTACACAATTTATTTTTTTTAATTAAAGTAAAATCTGTAAAAATATGCACTACTGAGTTTTCCACTCAGGCTGGTAGTTTTCTGAATGAATTTGCTAATTTATGCTTATTTGTAATGGATGTTTTTTGGTGTTCAGGTTGACCAGATGATGCTCATTTAAATGAGCTTGGTGACAAATTAGAAGGATTCTTACTTGAAGTGTGATTTAACACCAGGATATCTTTGTGAGTGTGCTATTCTTTTTAACTATACTGTCATATAAAAGAAGATTAGAAACATACCAGGTGGAAGAAACTGGAGGACAACAGCAGCAGTGAGGTGTGGAGGGGAAGTAAAACCATCGCTGGCTACAAGAAGAACAACAGACAACAATTTAAACAGTTCTACATCAGGTTTGTAACACAGGTCATTGTCTGAGCTGCCTTACCCGCTCCCTCCCATCACCTCCATCACCTCCTCCACCCTGCCTCAACCCTCCCATCTCCTCTCTCCTCCATCACTCCTCCTGCATACGTTTCTTTAAATTGCTAGACTACATTTACACTAATTCATTCTCCTCTCACCTTGTTCTTCTCCAGCACCATTTGCATTTTTTTCCTCTTTTCTTTCTACATGTATTATATGTGAGCTACTGGATATCTTCAATTTTCCCCCTGAGGGATAAATAAACTATCTATCCGTCTATCCATTTATGCTGACTTTGGTACAGCAAAGTCAGGGACATACAAGCAGGTTGTAACATAACTTTGCCAGTAAGCTTGCAGTGACAATACTAATTTGCACTGACATATGAAAATGTTGTTTCAGACTCCAAACACAGTTGGACTGGAAGCAAATTGCAGAAGATTTCTGCTAGAAGAGGCATCTTTCCTCTGGTGTCTTGGTGACATTGATGGAAACACATCAACATACTATAACACCAACTACAAATTTCCATTCGCCAAGCAAGATGGTGGCTGTTGTTGATGCAGTTTACAAATGTAGGTGTGTCAGTGTGGGTATTTCCAACAACCAGTGGAGAAGATTCCACAAAAATGATCAACCATGTCGAGGTAATAAAGGTCAAAACAAATTAGATAATGCTACGTTCTTGTAAGACCAGGAGGACAGTATATATTAACAATGATGACTGAACCACCTGTTTAGGAGTTGGTTTAAAAACACAAGGTTCATTCCTGGAGGAAAATCTTCTAGAGGATCGGCTTTTTGAGATTGATTTCTCTGAAGATACATAACGCAGAGAACCAAAAAAACAAAAGATTTAAGTGTCGTCCAATCAAACATACAAACAAATCTTACAACAATAGAGACATTTCAACTTTATTAATTCACAAAATGTTTATCCAGTGGTTATAAAATAGAGACAAGTTGACGTTTTTTACATCTAAAACTGTACAACAAAAGGGAAACAAAATGTGTAAAACCAATGAAATGCGCAAAAAAAAAAAATTAACACTGACAACTGAAGAAATGTTAGATTTACAAACTCACTAAATAATTAATCAGAGAAAAATGTGTTTTATGACCTTGTCTGGGTAAAGCTAAGATAAACTGATTAGTTTTAAAGAGAACATAGGTGGTAAATGACGGTTTACATTCATAAAGAGCTTCACGAGGGACACTTGTGGGTGCATCTCAACAAACAGAGATTTTTCAGTAGCAGTCAAAGTGCAAAACTTTGGAGTGATAAAAAACGTTCATACCTTTGAGTATCAGTCTAGTTTGTACTGACTGTAGCACACACACACACACACATATATATACATATGTGTGTGTGTGTGTGTGCTTAATAAAGCTGATAGAAAAAGAGGGGGGAGGAAGGATCTACATCTCCACATAACAGATCTGTCTTTAGATAGACAGATATTCAGTTTTCTCACTTTCACCCAAAAATCAAACAGGAAAGAGTGCTTAATGATGGAACGTAAAACCTACATTTTGACCACACGTCAGCCCAACCCACACACTTTAAATTAAAACAAGCATTCATCATCAACAATAAATAACAGCATTCATTCAGTGCAAAGCTACACAAACATGGAAAACACTGCAAACCTTAACTGCATAGTGGATGTGACATAAACTCTTGAACACTTGAACACTTACTCGGAATCCGTTTTTGAAAGCAAACCACTTGAAGTCTCAATAGAAAGACATAAAAAGCACCAATCTCACCCACATTAAAATGTAATTAGAAGGTCCGGTGTGCGGGATTAGGTTGCATCCAGTGAATTGAATACCTCTCGACTCACACTACAACCTCAAAACACACAAAAAGCCCTCTCTGGAGCCAGTGTCTGGTTTGTCCACTCTGGGCTACTGTAGAAACATCGATTCCTGTTTTCAAGTCATCAATAATGAAATGAAAACAAATTCTTTTCTCACAGTAATCCCCTGAATCCTCTACACCGGACCAGATGTGATTTCCGTAGTATCCATCTGCATGACTTCATACGGTAACTATAAACTGTTTAACTGGTAAGGTTAGATGGTCAGGAGGCACAATAGGACTAACAACAGACAGACATACATGTGAATGTTCTTGTGGATAAAACAAAGCAGAAAGTTTTCCAGTTACCAGCAAATGCAGATGAAACTGCTGGTAAACTGGCAAACGGGCTTTTACTTTAGGTGATCCTGTCATTCCGACTTCACAGATGCAGATAAAATGCAGCAAAAATGTAAGACACAGTCAAAACAAAAAGGAAAAAAAAAAAATCAAAGCAACTAAAGTATTGCGTGTTTCCTTCACGAGAACCTGGTGGATAATCAGTAAAGTGTCGGTCAAATAACAAATCAGAGTAATTTAACAGAGGGGCAGTTATTTTTAATAAATATTTAAAGAATAAGAGAGAGCTCCTTGTGGGCTGCATAGCTGGTGGTCAACAGCTTCTGAGGCAATAGGTGGCCATAGTTCATGTGTGTGTCTGTGTGTGTCTATACTATGTCTGGGCCAGCTGAAGCTCCTCGAGTCCATGTTTGCCCAGGTGATATCTGGCCAAGTCTTTCCGGGTCACCAGTCCAACCACCTGCAGAGGGTCAACAACCAAAAGTGTAACATTGGATCAGTCGTCATCACAGCAGGAGTTAGTAATCTGAAGAGGCCAAAAGCACACGGGTAAATAAAAATATCACAAGTTCTTACCCTGTTCTCGTCATCTACTACTACCAGGTGTCTAAGCCCCAGAGCTCGGAACAACTTAAACACGCGTGGCAGAGATGTTTCCTGTAAACGAAACGCTTTGAGTTCAACTTTATTCATACAAAACATCACAAACAAGCCTGAAAAGCTTTCTGAAGACAGAAGAGAAACTTAAATGATGCCTTTCCCTGTGCGTCTGTTACCTGTGGTACTGTGTAAGGCGTTGGGTTCATGAACTCAGTGAGGTCCATCATACACTCCCTCTCGTCCTGGGAGACGTGGATGCTTTGGATCGGGGGGAAGCGAGGGTAGGCGTCTCTGAAGTCTTTTAGCTGGAGTTTCCGCCGAGTCAACCGGGATCGGGCCAACTCCACAAAAACCTGCCAAGACAGAGCAAAAAACCGACAGTGACCAATTCTGTTTGAATTATCATTAGTACTCGCACTAGTACGTGTCCCTGGTGATACCTTGTGCTTGAGAAGAACGATGAGCTGAGAGCGAAGGATGAGGCCACAGAGTTTCCCTGACTGAGCAGGACAGAGGGATGAAAAAAGATGTGATTAATTAAAGAAAAGCAGTTTCTGTTTATACTGATGCTCAACTTTAAAGTAAATCTTGTTCCGGTGATTGATGATGTTTAAGGCTGTGGTCAAAGAAAAACCAAACCTAATCTTGATATGCCAAGTTGGCTGCTGAACTATGATATTGCAAACCGCTGCTTTCAGAGTTTAGACTTGACTTTGTAGCCATCTGTTTTAACAAAATGCAGCCACACAGACGGCTTCTTTTATGTGGTGCCAATTAGTTCAGAGCCGACTCCAAGTAAATGTTGAGCAAACGCAGTAGTTTGTTCCTTTCACTGCCAAAAACAATAGATCAATCCTGGAAGACTACTGATGTAGCATTTTCTCCTTAGCAAAGAAATGCCAGCAATGGTTCGACCAATGAGAACTGGGTGGGATGAGGGCATACTGACCAGTTGACACGACAACCCAACCCCACTAAAGGTACTTTTTTGAGGTGCATTAACTCTGTTCTTTGTTTACTCTATGAATACAGACTATCGCTGTCTCTTTTTCAGAAGATTTCTCCCTAATCATCTGTTGGTTGTTGCTAAAAATGGTCCTGAGTGCCTCTTCACTATCAGAAACCTGCACAATTGAGACACCAAAACCACATTTTCTGTTGAAGTTTTATACTTATATCTGCAATTTTCAAACTCAATTGCAACTGCACTAGAAGTTTCATCATAATGATTTGTAGTCAGAAAACTTTAAAAAGTGATAGTTTCACAGTAGATCTGCCCCTTAAGCACCAAAATACTTTTTTGGTGCTTAAGGGAAGCCAATTGTACAATGAAACAGTACCTCATCGCTCCCGGAAACCTGCACGACGACAGGGAAGCCGTTGTGATTGGTTGACGTGTTGCTAAGGACGTCGACGATGGTTCCCACCTTCTCTACCCTGTTCAAACAGGTGACTGGAGAACTCATCACCTCTCTAGATTGTGAGTGGCGATAAGCAGGAGACAGTGAGAAGGACAAAGGTGAGAAGAGGTGGAAATGAACGAGGATCAAAAACTAAACAGAGTGACATTAATTTTGAGCGTCGGATGTTTTGGGCATGACCTCAAGGGCCCTCCAATAAAAATGACTCAGCCAACAACAAGTCTGACAGGACGTACCTGGCGGTCAGCCAGTGGGAGGTGGCAGGAGCCTCCCAGTGCAGGAAGGGAACGCTCTGCAGCTTGATGTGAATGTCATATAAGCCCTAAAGGAGAAAGAGGAGTTATAGACACTACAGGTGCCACAATTCAATATAACACACACTACTTTTGCAGTTATTGTACAAAAAAATAGCATAAATTTACCCTTTAAGACGAACAGCGAATTATAATACTTGTGTCGGCAGACATCAATCAAACTGTGACTTTTAAATTATACTGCAAATGAAATGTAATAAAGAGAAAGTAACTTTTGTTTTCAACAGCTCTCTTGAGCTCTTTTAGTGCCATCAGCGGTAGTTTACATTTTTTTGCAGCTCTAAGAAGCTCTTCCATTCCCTCACTGCATAAAATTGTGGCACACAAGTGTCCATCGGGGTGCATACTTCTTGTCACTTCTCTTGTGCATGCCTTACATGAAGAGAATTTAGTGCCTTAGCTGTCCAGCAACACAGCTTGTGTGTACTAGATATGAAAAAAATGTGTGCTTTGGCTCCTTTCTGTTCTGTTGGGAAATCACTGATATAACATCAGCACAATAGGACACCAGTCTGAGTGCGTTTCCTTGCCCCTTTACGCACCTCTTCAAAGTAATCTCCTACTATCTTGGCAGTCATGAGAACAAGCATGATGGGAAGGCCGTATGTGACATTTCCTGTTGCCTCCACCATAATGACGGTCAAACTGAGAGTCATTCTCACAATGCCACCTGAGGAGAGAAGAGCATTACTATAATATTCCTATTAATGGTATATGGGTTAAAATAAAGATTACCTATTTTTTTAAAAAGTAAAACAACAAAGAAAAATGGTTAGAATTACTCACCTAACTGAGCTGCAGCTCCAATCAAGGCATATTTCCCAGGGTCAGCCCAGATCTAACAAAACACAAACAGCAAAGTCAGACAGTAGCTCTCAGCATCGGGAATGTTAAGTTCAGCTCAATAAAAAAAATCTCTACTCACAAATTCATGCAAAATAGTAACTTCCAAACCAATCAAATCCCCAGATGACATCTATATCTGAATGTTTAATAATATGATCCTATTAATACCGCGGTGCTGTCTTGTGCACTAGTGGAGCTGTTGGAGGTGATGGAGGCCAGAAGGATTCCACAGAGCCTCCCCCAGGCTGCTCCTATCAGAAGAGACGGGATGAAGACTCCAGCAGACACGGCCAGACCATAAGTCCAACACGCCAGGAAGAAGTAGGTCAGTGTGAACAAACCCAGTGTCAGAGGATTGTAGGTTCCTTTAAAGCACAGAAGAATGAGAGAAAATGACCAGCGAGCACATAATATTTCCACTTCTACGATCCTGGTTCCCTGGTGAACTTGCTTGTATGTGTGAGTGGTGCTATCGTGTTTAGTGTTGAAGTGAGCCTGCTCTCATGCAGAGCTGTACCTGGCTGATTGTGGAAGAGACTACGAACACTTCTCTCGGGAGTGTTGAAGAAGGCTGTTGCCATGGAGTTATACTCCCCATCTGCACAGAACAACTAGAAAGAGAAACAGAGAAAATATTAACAAGACAAAGGAGACAAAGAGACATGAAGCATTTCCTGTCTTGTCCTTGGATAAGCTCCTACATGTTTCTACCAGCTGTCACATTATAGCAGAATACAGGGCTTTTGGAAGGATGCGGATCAATAAAGAAACATCAATCATATTTGCTGTTGATGTGAATCAGGGAGCCAAAATGAAATGTTAAAATGTCACATGTGACGTCTCTCCCCATTCTCAGAATTACAATATGAAAAAAAAACATATTTTGAAAGTAGTTAGCTGCAGATGTTACCTTCATCGTTTAAATATACAGTACATTGTCCTTATTATTTAAAGTGTCTACAGCCATGCTAGCGGCTTTGCTTAGACCTACATGTAAACTTAGCATGTTAACACAAACACTGTACACCGCATTCACTACTGTAGTTTACCGTTTTTTGCGTTTTTTTAGCACTAAACTTGAATGCAGCTGAGAAACATTGTGGCACCAACAATCACCAAAATTTTTAATGTCCAATCTCAAGGTGACTTGTCTGAATGTCTGAAACAAATGTCATGTCAACCAATTTAATAGCAGTTGATACATCCGACTCAAGTATGTCATAGCAACAGTCATAATGAAATATAAGTCCGGAAACCACCGAAATCATTACTTCTGAGCAGCATATATCTAAATGTTGTTCTCTTCTCAGATCTCTTGGCAACACGGTTTTTTAGGACATTAATGGAAGCACAGCTCACTCAAACTAAACTGTACAGTCGGGTATAAAAATATTTGTCATGCTACAGTTACTTGTGGCACTTGCTTTTTAAAATCTATTCATCTGTTTTTAAAAATGTTTTTCTTGTCAGTGTTTGCTGTTATTCACGAAAACACATGATCAAATTCCTCACATTCCTATACTTGAATATAAAACTGATTCTAAGGAGGCGCCACTGTCACCACAGAAAGTGCTAATCTTATTTAAATCTGCGAATGACAGTGTAATTTGCTAAATGTTACTCTTCATCCACAATCCATCTTGAAATTGTAATGATGCCCAACTATCCTTCTGGCACCATGTATCCTAGTTTCAGTTTTATTACACATCATGAAAAAATAAGAAAAGTGGGACACTGATTGTTTTGAAATGTGGGAGGTGTTTGTGTACCTGCAGCGGATACTCCTCAGTGTGTTCTGGCCCCAGAGGCTGACAGTCATTGGAGAAGTAGATCATGGCGAATGACACCGTTGCAGTCACTGCAGCAACCAACATGGCCTCCATCACTTGCAAGCACGGCCGATGAACGTATCTAGCGCACATAAATCACGCGGCTTTAGGATTTTACATTTTCTATTCCCCTAGTCTTTAGTCAGCCGCTCACTGTAAACATGTTGACCTCAGTACAGACATTCCCAAGTGAAATGGCAACCTTGAGTGCTATAAAAACAGCCAAGCGAAAAGACAAAGCTTCTCTGCCAAATGTGCCATTGTGTGTCTTCGGGCGACTGACTATAAATGTCAAGTGGATTTACTGCTGTGAAATGTGGCACAAATGCATACTTCCTTGTCTCGCTCACTGTGTCGGACAACAGATTGTATTTTTAGAAACAAGACTGACCTGACAAGTAATAAATATGATCAACTAAGCAAGTGTTTTGTTTCGTCTTATTCATGAATGTTTAAAAAACTCTTATCAGACCAAAGCTACACTTGATACACTTCATACATTATACAATCACATACATTAATATAACCTAGATTCTCTACAATACCTCACCACATTAGTTTCAGTAAGTTGATTCCCTACTTTCTTAGGATCAATCAGCCATGGCTGACTTAAAAGAAAGAAACAGCAGATTTTGCAATGCTTTGAGAGACTGGCCACTAAGAGAGAGTTCAGAAATGTTTCTGCTATTTCTTATTTTTCCATTTGCTGAACAAAAGAAAAAAATATAACGTTTGACTTTTGCATGAACAAAGCCAGGATATTGAGATGATCAAATGACAGGTAAATGTAGTGAATGCAGACAAAATAATCATGTTTGCATCAACCCAAATTTACAAGTTCCTAACTTAGTAGGACTTGCAACTGTGCAAATACTTCATTAAATATATTTGTTTTACAGCAACAGCTGACTCATTAGACTGTAAATACTTCGCACTTACATATCAAAGTGTTATGTACTAGTAATTTGTGGGTAATTGATCAAACTTCTTTTAAAAATTGTAACACAAGTTGACAATTTAATTACAATGAACTGTGCACATACAGTATATAAAACCCCATTCCAGACAATGAAGCAGGAACCATTTGTATCTTAGCAGAAGTCTCCTCCCTCAGTCATCCTACCTGTTCAACTGTGGCTATTTTTACACACTTTAATCACAAGACGTTCATTATCAGCACTCTTGGGGAAAAACGTCCTCCTCTTGCACCCCACCCTGTTTCTAACAGGCAACAACACATGATTCCGTGTGTTGTTTTTGCTGGCACACCAAACATACACAGCAGTTCTTCATACCTGAACCTTCCCCCGCACACTGATGACAATGTTTTTTGTGTTTGATCCCTTTCTAAACCTTACCTAATCCTGAAGATGGTCAGCCAGTAGTTGAGAACGTTGAAGAGTGCTCCTAACAATCCACCTGCACAGGAAACAGATGAAAAATAGAAAACACACACGAGCTGTTGTGTTAAAACTACAGAAAGAGAACAGAAGAACATTCTGTAGCAGAAAAGTCAAATTTCCTGCTATCTTTGCAAAAATTCAGCAATAGAATCAAAATTACTGTTCTTGGAATTAAATCAAAATTTCAAATTAATAAGAGCGTCCAACCACTATGTAAAGAATCATGCACATCTCCAAAAACACGAAACAGCTTTTACCTATAGCTCCCATAGCGATGAACAAGGGAATTTCATAGAGGTTATAGGCCACACTCTGGAATAAAGGACAACATTGCACGTCATCTTTTGCACTCACTTAAAAAAAAAACAAAAGAAAAAAAAAACAAGGCTGGACAGTAAAATATATATATACAAGTTTCTCACATCGCTCTCGAAGCGTCCAAAGTTGATGAGACCTGGATTAGAAAGGTCTCCTGGATTTGCGTGATAGATACTAAGGAAGAAGTTCAGAGTGAAGGTGGAGATCATGGAGGCAAAGAACTGCAGACAAGACAAAAAGACAGGAGATGAGAGAGGAAAAAGGAAGAGGACACAAATCCATAAACTAAGAAGAAGTACAGGGGATGCAAAAGCATTACTACGTCAGTTTTTATCTTATTCTTACACTCTCTGCTTAATGACTTGAATTCCATTATGGGATCATTAAAAGTGCGATTATTGTGGTGGTACAAATTGGACCACATGACTTACTATCCTCCATGTCAGCATCTGGTTCCAGAAGGAAGCTCCCTCCTCTAGAGAGAACAAAACGCCGCCTGTCGACCAAAGAAAGACAATCACTGTCAAGAACTAGAGCAACAACAAGAACCAAAACATCTGACCCACTTATGACATGTCTGGTGATTCTTAACGGATGCTATGTGATCAGGTACAATCAGCTTCCTCCTCGCAGTGAGTCGAGCTGCTGGTGCGCAGGAGGAGTCAGAGGTCACTTAAGTGTGACAGCACTGTTTTCACATGACGACGGTAACAGATAACAGATTGAGACATGGTTTGTGAAGCGTGAAAGAAAAGACTGTGGGAGTGCTCACTGTGCTAATTGACACCATTTCAAAGAAGCCGTCAGTGTGGCAACAGCTGGCTACAAAAACTGTTAGCAAACAACAATTTGAATATCACAACCCAACAATCACCATGGCACACCATCTAATAACGCTAGGCTAACTTCTGTGTTACAATGCTTTGCCAACTGTGATTGTTAGTGCACAAGGCTTTGAGTGTGAACATCACAACTTGCATGTTTTAATATGCTTGGTCTGTAATCGTTTTATAACGGCTCGTGCATCCAGCAACAGTTTCAGCAGCTACAACGAGACCAGCATGTAAAGCATTCTCTCTCATCAAAACAGAAAAAATTACATCACGCTGGGAAATTGTGGAATAACTAAGTTAAACTGATTAAATATTCTGCAAATACTAGCTTATGTTTATTTATAATTCATTTAGATGAGCGTGTAGCGTGCTCTCAGTGTACTGTGGCCAATTTCGTTAATCCAGAGATAGCGTGCAGATTTTTTTCCTTCCCTGCAACTAATCAATTGGTTGAAGAGTGGATAAGATTTCAGTCAACGAAGATTTTCTTTTATTGACTACAGCCCTAATATTATGACTTTCCTATACACATGACTCCTTAATTCCTTCTAATAAATACTTTTGAGGAAAACAAAATTAAAGCTCTTTCCCAGACTTCTTTAAAAGATGCAAATACCACAGATGATGGTGACACAAGCCCCTTTCAATACAGCTGTGCACATGCATGCTCTTTTAGCAAAAAAGCTAAGAAAGTAAAGTTCTCTGCCTTTGAACTTATAGGGTCTTTGGTTTTAGTTCCCACTGTTGTGCAGCTGGTTTTACAGCAGCTGAACCGGCTGTACGACTAAAGCAGATTAATAACAAAGCACATTTTCACTACGCTTTGCCAGGACTGCTGTATTTTTTTACCAACTGGTGCTCCAAAAGCAGCAGAAACTCCAGCAGCAGCTCCAGCAGAAACAAAGTCCCTTTTTTCTGTGTCTCTCCGGAAGTATTCAAAGATCTGCCAACACATAAACGAACACACTTTATATTAATAATAATTCTCATCCTCAAACACACTCTAAATGTTTTTAAACGGATCAACATAACCCTGCTAAACTAATTAACAGTATTGGTGAGCGCTAAGGAATGTGAGAAGTTGTAGTCTACAGTGGGTCTGTTTGTAATGCAGGGTTTGCAGCCAATGCAATTATAAGGAAAAATATGCTTGGAATCCAATATGACTTCCTATTGAGTAGCCTGCGACACATATAGCATAGAAACTCACTGACCTTGAAGTCCCTCTTTAAAGAGGTGCTTCTGCCCTGCGAGACTCCTGCAGCTACAACAGCACCAGAGTGAATCATGGGACCTTCCTGAGGGCAAACAACAGGTCAAGTATGTAAGAGACATCTTGCCAATAATGAAAACAACAAAAACCTGCATTTAAATGTCGAGTGAAATGCTCAAACGGGCCCATGTTTACCTTCCCGACAGCAAGACCGCCAACCACCGAACAGATAACACCGCACACTTTCACCACCAGTGTCTGTGGAAGACGAGCATAAGAAACGTGAAGAAATGAAGGTGAAAAACTGTACAGTACATCCAGTCATGTGTGTTTTATGTGCCCGTACCTTGAGTCGTACAACCCTGGGAATCTTGACTCCGTTTAGGTAACATTTTATCTGAGGAATACCACTTCCCGCTGCTATGGGCTGGGTGAGTCAGAAGGAGGAGAAGGAAAGTGGCAGAGGAGTTATATCACAGAAAAAAGATGAATGACTGAAAACATAATTTATTATTGCAGGAGTAAATCTGTGGATGTGACAGACAGTGGTAGTGTTTGTTTAGAATTAACCTGAACAAAGCTCACACAGAAACTTGCAGTTTTCAGTGTTAAGAAAAGTTTCACTCACAAAACCTGAGCTGTTGCTTCTCACAAACTGACAAACTGTGGTCAACCATAATAGAGACGTACACATTATTCTTTGTTGGAAGCAGACATTCTATTGCCAAACTAATTTTCACTTCCACACATTTTCGTATGGTTTGTGACCGATTAAACCAAACACCTCGATGGCATACTTCTTCAAAATCCACTCTCATGCTTTAGGAACGTATTGAATCAAACGAAAGAGGAAGAAAACTGAAATTGTCTTACAAAACCTCAAGTCACGATAATTACCAAAATATTTCTGCTTTCATTCTTACTTCAAAAAAAGCAACTATGATGGCTCCCATCATGACGAAGGTGGAGTTGAGGACAGCCCAGAGGATCAGAGAGATGGACAGTCCACCCGCCTCTGTAAACTTTTCTATGTCTGTGAAGGTTCAGAGTCAAGGTTGTCCTGAAAGTGCCTGGCTCTTTAGTGATCAGCTATCAAATATAAGTCAGACACATACTGAGCACTTATGCAATAATCATCACATTAATAACAATTACACATTTGCAGATCAGACATGCTACTATATTCAAACAGCGTATACAATAACTTAGCTAACAAAATAGATTGCAAGAAGTTTTCATGCTATTCCTGAACATAATTAAGGGCATGAGGAAACAAATCTGTGCTCGGCACTGTCCAAGAACTGTGCACAGTTCAGGGAGGAGTAATGAAAAACTTAAGTTCCTCAATGGAAACTCCAGATTTGTCTTGCAATAGAAGGGGGTGCAGAATAAAAGGTCAGTCCTCAACTGCACATCCTCACTTTTGAGTTTTACCATAACTGTCAGTGAGTGCCAGGTATTGATATACACTCCAAAGTTACATGGGTTAAGACTAATAAAAGACCTAAAACTCACATGACACAAGGTGTTAATGTGTGTTGAAACTGCCGAGGTAAGGATCTCAGAACTGCACTATAAGTATCTGGTGTTGTAGTAGACCACCTGCCCTTGCTTAGAGATAACTGCTCCATTGCCATAATTAAAGGAGCGTCCCTTTTTCTTCTTGAAATTGAACAAATTACAAAACTGGAAAATATGATGTTTAAATCAGACTCAAGCAAAAATTATAAAACTGGAAAATGTGGTGTGTAAACTGTATTCATGTATACACTGAACAGTCCTGTATGAAACCACAACCTAATGAAACCTATAAAACACAGCAGTTGAAAAAAATGCTTCCCTAAAGTACAAGCTCTCTCTCTGCATTATGTGTGAGTTGAAATCGAGGTCATGATGGCCAAGCAAGAGATGGTGGAAAGTCCCAGGACTGGGAGGAATAGTCGCGAGGGGAGAAGAGGAGAAAACCCTGGGTGTGTGGTTTTTTGTTTGTTTGTTTGTTTGTTTGTTTTAAAGGAGGCAGTTGAACACTTGCCACGATTAGATCAAACCCCCCCAACAATGAGTAAATTCAAACATAATGCTGACAAAAAAATGTCCTGATTAGTTCTTTAGAAGAATGGGTTGTGGCTTTCCAGGGAAGAAAGGAGTTTGGGAGAACTTTGAATAAGTATAAAGGACGATGTCATGTATTGTTCAGTTAGTTAAAATCTCAAGATTTTGCTCATGTTTGTTCGTACAGCTTCTGTATTAAATAAACATTATTCACATCAGACTCAGAAGACTGTTCGAAGAGTTCAATATTTGATTAAAACAGATTTTTAAGACTACATGTTTGACAAAATTGCCTGTTCATCACTGGCCCTTAGCAGGCAGACTGAGTCACAACACAAGCCAGTGGACTCCTTGCGGCACAAAATTTTGTCTTCTCCAGGCATCATTAAAAACCCGAGTCTTGTGAGCCTCAACTCGTTAACAAGCCTTGTGCCATGTAGTTTGAACACAAGAATCAATACATCGCCGCCGGTCAGAACTGTGGAAAACTCAAGAAACAAAATAAAGTCCTTCCACTGAAGCACTGAATTGCCATTAACCTGGATGAGTGAGAATCTAAACAGACAGCATGGTGTTGTCCTCAGCTGCCTGGTGTTAAGAGGTTGGTCTGAGAAGGAGTATCATGCAGAAAGTTTCAGGATACTCTCTTTGACCACTTGGTATTTGATCCCAGCCAACTGCTCCACCACGATGTCGATAAAGCAGGCAATGAGGCCAGTCAGAAAGCCGATCAGACCACAGACCACCCAGCGACTGATCTCCAGACAGCGAAAACCCTAAAGACACAAGATGAAAGAAGGATGAGAAGGGAAAAGTAATGATGGAAAACACACGTAGAGATAAAACAAACAACAGCGGTGCGATAAGTGCAGTGGAAGGGAAGGAATTCGTTAACAGAAAAATACGAGGGTCTGCTGCACTCACCATATAACTCATCCTCCTCTCCTCTTCTAGAAACAGCTGGTTTTCAATGTTATCATAGTCCAGACTCTGAAATAGCACAATAAAATATGTCCAAATAAAATACATAAATAAGCAAAATAAAAGAAACAGTAAAGGCTTTTCTTCATAAAAAAAGAAAAAAAACAGAGAGAGAGAGACAAGCTGAGATAAACAGGTAAACAGAGATTATAAAAACACGTGTGAGTATCTACCTTTTCTGGATCAAACCAAACATGGATCATTGCAAAACTCATTTTATCAAGTGTTGCCAGTTTCCTGTCCAATATTGCACTCTAAGACAACCCAACATGTTGTTTAGATTTCTCTCGACTTTTTTTTTTTTTTTTAACAACTAACTGATAAAAAAAAATGGGAGAAAATATATAACTGTGATTTCTTTTTTTTTTTGCCTTTGTGCCTTTATTCAATAGCGTAGTGAGAGAGAGACAGGAAAGTGGGGGAGAAAAATAGGGGGAGGACGTGTGGGGAAGGGCCATGAGCGGGATTCGAACTCGTGACCTCCACATGGGACGCCAGCTCAACCAGGTGAGCTATAGCGGCGCCCTGTAACTGTGATTTCTGACAAATATTGTGTTTGTGATTTGTTTGGTAACATCATATTTTCTTTAAAGTCAAGCTTCCATTCATTTTTCAGTGTGATTTAAAGAGATTTAAAACATGTGCAACACCATCGAAAGCCAGATGGTCATAAAAGGAAGATAGCATCAGGTGCAATTGCAGTTTTAATTTGAAACTGATTTATCCTTCAGCTCTACTGATCATTACTTTATTCAGCAAACTCAGTCTGTTTCACACCATACCACACACACATGAGGCCTCTAATTGAACACAGTGTCACTGAGTGTAATCCAGCTTTTCGAGTGCACTGTTTTACCTCATATTTAAGCGACAGCAGCTTCTCATTGTGCGGGATCTCTTTAGGCCGCCCCCTCAGAGAGTCCTGCAAGAAAGAAAAAACATTAAAAAAATAAGTCAGCACACCGACACGTTCTCAGGAGCTTTGACCCGAATCATGTGAGAGACAGCAAAGAGCAGAAAAATACATTTCTCACATAAAATATTTGAAAAGGCGGACAGTGCAGCAACAATTCACAAGCATTTGAAACTATACATTTTTACACTCTCGAAAGACACTGGAAGAGAAAAGGAGAGGACATGCTTGAAAAGCTTTATCTAATGTACACACTGATGCATTAATAATAAGGCAGATGGAAGATGAAAGGCAGCAGCGTTTCCTCCAGAGCATTTAAAATAATTATCTTTCAAACATAATCAAAGCTATGAAAGAGGGCATTATTGTAGTACTGTATGACGATTTTTTTTTGTGTTAATGCAGATAATTTGGAGGAAACACTGGTCCTTGTGCGTATGCATACACGCAAACAAACATCAAGTTCTGCATTTTGCATCCACATGCAACGTTAGCTCACACATCTATGGCCCATCTGCGCAGCCATCAGCAGCCGTGAATGAAAAAACTTACACTGACATGGACACAAACAAAACAAACTGGAACCAAACTTTTGTTTACAACAATCAAGTGGATCACATGCACAGAGTCACATTCCCATCAGCCAGTGAGAACACAGCTGAATCTGATGGCTTCTGTCATGGAAGGAAACAGACGTGACAACTTTTATGTGACAAACATCAGGGAGGCGGTCCTGAACACCACTGATTACAGCCTGAGGCATTCTTTCTTTCCTTTGGTCACAGATTGCGTCTTAAATGCTGGATTTAGCTCACCTGTGATTTTTATGGGAGGGTTTATGTGAGTGTTTCTATGCAAACAATCCAAATAAAATTGTATAATCCTGACTTCAGCTACTTTGGCGTCATATTTATTGTTAAGTTTCACAATTCACTGCGAGATGGACAGTTATTTGGAAGTCTAACATTATCTGTTTAGTTTCTCAAAAAGGAAAATGGTTAATTAGTCAAGGTTAAGTATACCATCCAATGCATGAACCTGCACCAGTTCTTTATCTGCGGTGCATCACAGTGGAAACCACCAGACAGTTTCCCAACACGTGTCTTTTACACAGACTGAATGAGTCAACTGTCACTGACCCGTTTTGGCCAACTAGATGGTCATTTCTGTGTCATACTGCAGATTAGGGATCAACCACATTTAGAAGGAAGCAGCTGAGATGAAAGAAATACTGTCAGAACCTTCAACTTTATCTCAAGTTGCAGCTCAGGAATCAAACTATAAAGTTCCATGATAAATAAACTGAGCTTGATTGGACCTTTTGCATCAGATACACATAATAAAAGACAAATGAGCATGAAGCTGATCACATTAGTCACTAGTGGGTTGTTTCTTATTGATCTGGTTGTAGAAAGGTGGGGTATTATTATTCTAGTTTGAAAATGCAACTAATTAAGTAATGATTCGACTGCTAGGAGCAACAGACATAAAGAGAATGCGATGATGTTTGGAGCTCGGACTTTACCTCATCTGATGTTATCTCCTCTTCCAAATCCACCGTGCTGAGTCTGCCTATTTGAAATAAACTGCCTCCTCCAGACAGCTACAGACATCACAGACAGCAACAGAAATATATATATGGTATATATATGGCTCCGTGTGGCAATGTACAGGCTGATGTGCTAACAGATGTTGCTATCCAGAAAAAACGTAATATGTCCCAACAGTACAAGAAACCAACATTGCATGTAATGGACACAACAATCTGCTGATTGCTCGAATGTCATAAGGCCTTACTTAAACTGAAATAATTATACTTTACAGGTATTGGAGTCAAATGAAAGAGACTTTGCATGTAATTAATGCTTTAAGAGAAATGTTATCTTTTTCATTGCACAGTATTTGTGATTTTTAAACGCTGGCAGGACAAAATCTACACAAAATGAGCCGAATCAAAAGAATAGAATGTGTGTAGATAAAGGTATGATAAATCACATTCTTCGCATTCTTTACTAAAGAAGCAATAAGCAAATCCACAGTAGCACATTTTCTAATGCCTGGAAAAGAGGCATCATCTGTGTTTAGTTATAAAACAATATTATCAGCAGTTAAGTCACTTAATTCAGAAAAAAAGCTACTTGAATAGATTACAAGAAGAAATGAAGTTAAGTTACTTCCATCTTTGGTGGACAGAACTGTCTAGTCCTGGTGGCTGCATTAGAGGGAAAAGGGAAGTAGGATTTCCCACTGTATTCGGAAATAATATACATACATATATATATATATATATATATATATATGCGTGTGTGTGTACACATTCACATTTAGAGCTCATGAACTTTCTGAGCTTAATATTTACTATTTTGTCAAACATACTAAAAGCCACATTTCTACAGGATTAAATTTCACCACCACAGACTGGCTGTGACCCTTTGTAACCTCATTTATGTTTGTCTCCATCATATTTTCTAATGTCGAACATGCCTGTAAATAAAGAAGTAACGAGCTATTGGAATGCTTTCCAAAACTCTCAATAACTGGATTATTTCTTCTAGATAACTAAGTCTGATCAATGTACGTGATGTGATTAGCACTAATTTGATTACTTCCAGTCACAAAGCTTGTTGTTGCATCTGATGAGGAACCGCAAACAAGCCATAACACACATAAACACACCCAAAATGAACGTTGTGAACGCGGCGATGCACTGAACTCAATTCAAGCATTCATGCGGCGTTTAAAAACATGACTCAAGGTAACCTTATAGTGCTTAATGAAACGTGACACAGCAGGTTCATTACGGCTGCGGGAGTTGTGAGGCCAGGTTAGCCTCTATGCTAGCCGTACCTGTCTAGAGTGCTGCGGCTGCTCGGAGCCGTTGAGCAGCGGTGTCCCCTCCCCGGCGGCCGCGGACTCGTCGGCTCGGCTGGACCACGAAACCTTCTTGGTGATGTTAGCCATGCTGGCCCCCCCGCTAGGTCGCCGCTCAAACGGTCGAAAAAACACTTCAACAGCTGCTGGCTAACCACTGTTATTCTTCCTCATCTCCCCATGATCACTCCTCTAACTCGTGACGCTTTGTAAGGCTCGCGTGCAGGACCAAAAATAAGTGCTGGGCGCGTTGGACGCTGGGATTTGTAGTTTTACTGTTTTTAGGCAAGTCCGAAGGTCAACAGGTGTTTTGTTAAAGTAAAAGTAACAATACTGCAGTATAAAAGCACATTTTTTTATTTATTTATTTTCATAAAATAAAAAAAAACTCCATTAAAGCATTTTTATTTTATTTTTTAATTTAAAAAAATAAAAAATCTTTAAAATGTATTTAGGCATTTCAGTATCAGAATCAGAAATATTGATTGGATTGAGGATAAATTGCTTATAGTACTGTTGTGCCCATTCAGAAATCTTAGAAGTCTTATAAATTGAAGCAGCAGAAAAAAATACAAGACAAACATGAGTAGAAAAATATGTCCTAAAAATATAAACCAAAGTTAAAAAAAAAAAAAAAAAAAAACAGTAATAAAGTATCGTACACAAAGTAAATTACTAAATAACAGAGTTCTAGAGTTCTGATTATGTAATGTATTATTATTGTTGTTGTTGTTGTTGTTGTTGTTATGTCCTAACATGTTCACAACATTAAAAGAATTTTAACAATATTATTAACAAAATGGGGGTTTACTCAATAGCAGCGTGAAAGTATTCATAATCCCGGACATAGACCTTTGGCAGTTTTCAATATTTTATCAGCTATTACAATTACCAAGTGAATGAAGTCATCATATAGCGGTGCAGGAAGCACTGATCGCAAAAGTGGAAATACTACATTAAAAAAAAGTCTCCGTTACAAGTGAACATCCTATACAAACATGCTCACAGTGTTGTGAGCACTTTAACAATTTTAGGAAATTGTAGGCCTTATATTTAAGTATGGTTTTCATTATTGAGAAAATAAATATTTTACAGCGTTTATAGTTTGTCTTAAATGGTATTAGGTTGAATTAGATTAGATTAGATTAGATTAGATTAGATTAGATTAGATTAGATTAGATCATCAAACTAAACTATCAAATACGTGCAATGAAGTAAAAAATGTAACAATGTCCTCTAAACTGTAGGGTAACAAAAATGACATCTTCTCAGTACATACGCTTGGAAAAAATACAGCTAACAAATGACATTAATGATAAATTTGTTGCATTTGTTGTGGGTATCCAAGTTAGCCAAACCAGTGAAACACCATGTCTGCAAACTATGCAGCAATCATGTTTTTGTGTTAGTTACACTTGTGTTCAAGAAGTCAAAAAGTTGGAGAAAGGTCTATTTGTAACAGATAGATAAACCCAAAAAAATCCCAAACAAAATGACAAAACAAATGCAAACAGAGTTTCACAGAGTGTTTATTCATTTAAAAAAAAAAGAAGTAACATTAGCTTTTACCAGCAGTCCATAGAACACACCTACAGTTGCAGTCATGCGGTCAAAAACTCTCAAAGGACGCCTGCATCCTCAGTCCCCTACTCTTCCCCTTTTCAGGTTCCACACATCATGCACAATGTTACTTTTCTACTTCTCTAAAAGTTTTTTTTAGTCCTCATAAATGTATCTTATTTTTATTGTTATTCATACAGTTGTATTCTTTTTTAGTAACATCTGGCAAATTCATTTCCATCAGAATGAATAATGAACTATCTTTTCTTATCTGGATTAAAAAAGACTGACATATTTGCTGGTCACAGGATTCAAGAAGTCTTTGGTTCTGCAAAAATAATATAGATTTCCTTTATGTCTGATGTATTTTAAGAGGAGAGAAACTAAAAAACACACTTTGTAAACTCTCAATGACAATTTGATGCCTCTAAATTATACCGAATAATAATTTTTTACTTGAGGTAGACACAAATGTCCCACTTTGAATGACCTTAAGGGCCCACTGCTCTGTTCCTGCATAACATTCAGATTTTCTGACACATTTCTCATTTATTCATGCAGTTGTAGTAGTTTAGAAGCTTCAGTCATTTTAATTTGGGTGTGTTATTTTAGGTTCTTGCTCCAGAATATAAGGCAAGTGGAAGTGAAGCATTAAAGTTTAGGGTAATTTGACTGGTGTATTAAACTCAGGTTATTCCTACATAGCTTATGTGGTCTGTAGCATCCAATTGTTGTTGCCAAAGGTTTGACTCTGCTAAAGTGTCAATGAGTGAGACACTGTCCTGTTTTGAGTTTTTTTACTTTGTGAGTAAAGATATTTGTCTGTATTTCTAAGTCCAACAAAAAATGTAGTAGTGTGTGTGCATCCAAGGACATAGAAAATTTAAAAAAAATTTTTAAAAAAAGTGTAAAAGAAAAAATGTTTGGCCTCGAGCAGGAATCTTCCTCCATCACTCCCTCAGACGCAACGCTCTAAGCATTCACAGGCCACCTGCTGCACCTCCCCATGCACTTCCTTTATATCCTCCATGTCGAGCACCACCCCTCTGGGCACTCCTCTCCCTTCTGCCACCCCTTCC
This sequence comes from Stegastes partitus, assembly GCF_000690725.1. Taxonomy (NCBI): domain Eukaryota; kingdom Metazoa; phylum Chordata; class Actinopteri; family Pomacentridae; genus Stegastes; species Stegastes partitus. The sequence goes on from NW_007578303.1 coordinate 165,932, forward strand.
ACCTCTGCAGGGCTCAGCACCCGGTTCCACACCCTGAACCCTGCCATTTTCCCGACAAAACCCTCTGCTGGATCAAACCCCCCGCCAACAGAGTCCTGCTCCTGTCCCAGCACCACAGATCCACCTCCGGGAATCTCCCAGCCCTTCCTGAAGTTGGAGCCTGAGGAGGTGAGGCGGCGGTCGTTGTAGTGCCAGAATCGGCCCTGAATGGACGACCAGAGGACACAAATGTGGTGCCAGCGAGCATGCAGAAACGACGACACGGGGAGGCGACGATAGACGGGGTCTCCGATGACAAAGTCCAGCGAGGAAAAAGGTGAGGATGGAGAAGAGGAAACAGAGACGGGTGTGGATGAGGCTGAGGAGCTGCGTCCATAAAGAACTAACTGATTGTCATTATCGTCTGTGGCGTAGGAGAGCAGTGTGCCAACATGTGCAGCCTCCACATGGAGCCACAGGCAGATAGAAAGTTCGGGAAGGTCTGGGAGACTCAGTGAAAAGGTGACGTAGTTCTCAGCAGAGGCCGAAGGGAACAAGAGCACCGAGTCCACGTTGCAGACTGCAGACAGATGGAGAGAAGACGTAGATTACAACCGTGGTATCAGCATGTGGAAAAAAAGGCCCTTCCTTTTGAAAATACTTACATTTTTGGTTAGATTACAACTCAGAGCTGATGTATGATATATGTGCTACATGCTAAGATGGAGAGATAACAGAGGTGAAAGGTTCAGCTACAACTTCAACAATCAGAAGGTTTGACCATGTTTCATTTGAAGCAATACCACTTGCAGTTGCAGAGACTGTTTGCTTTAACCATCCATCATCTATACCCCACTTTATCCTCAGAACCCACGATGCACAAGTAGAACATGCAAACTAAGAACCCAGGCCGGGACATGAACCAGGGATCTTCTAGCTGTGATGCTAACCACCAAGCCACCATTTTAATTAACTGTTTGTCAGTAACTTTGCTGTGTGAAGCTGTTGCAACTAAATCTTCTGACAGCCACAAGCGATTGCATTTTTTTTTTTTTCTTTCAAATTAGTTAAATCACTCTGTAGTTTTTCCATGAGCACCCTTGAAACTGCAGACATACCCCCTGGTCAGGAACCTGCCACTTAAAGCAGCAACAGTGAGTGGTAGAGCTGAAATGTTTTCATAACCATGAATGCAACATCAAACCCACCAAACTACAACCTATCATGGAATGAGATTTAAAGTCTATACAAGGTACAAGTGGGTTTACACATGTTTGACATTCATGCAAAAGAAGCATTTTTTCTTACTGGTTGCATCCTTCTTAGGGATTGGCTGTGCTGGGATCTTGTGCCTCACAGGAATTTGCAGGAAGTTGTGGATCACTGAAGTCTCTATCTTTGTGTCACGTTTGTCCTCCTCTCTTTCATCCCACTGGCCTGAAAGGGGCTGATACAACTCAGGTTTGGGGATAGAGAGAACATGTGAAGAACGGGGATGTGGATCTTCTAGTCTGGTCCAGTTTTGTAGGTGTTCGTTGGGTTCAGGATGGTGAAGAACCTCGGTCCAAGAGGGCTGTCCATGGTCTTGTACATGGGGTTGTTTGTGGTGGTATGAATGAGGTCGTGATGGTTTCTGGACCTGGGCTTCATGATGAGGCACAATGTGATGAGGCTGCTTCATCGAATACGCCCGAGTCTGAGCCCGAGTCTGGATCTGTGACTGGGGATGGAACTTGTCAGAATGCGGTTTTGGATTTGGATACTGAACTTCAGTCTGATGTCTTGGCCTCTGGGCTTTTGAATGTTTCGGCTGGTTTGTTGCGAGGTGTTGATGCTGCTTGGCCGGTGAGTGAACATCAGTCTGGATTTGGCCGGTACCTTCTGGTTTCGGTTGTCCGTCCAGAATACTTTCAGGCCTCCCTCCTCTTTCTGTCTGACTTCTCCTTCCTGGTTCATAGTATTCCTGAGGTGAGACGTAGGACCTGACAGGAAGTCCTGCCCTCCCTGACCCTCTGACCTTTCCCCTTCCATTCCACTGGAGCAGGACCTCACTGAGTCGGCCTTCCAGTCGGGCTACGCGTAGTGCCTGGTTTTTCAGGGATTCCTGCAACCCTTTCAGTCCAATGAGTAGCTCATCACGCTGGACTTGAAGGGCACCGAGCTTCTCTTCTTGGCTTTGGAGCTCCAGGGTGAAGTTGGAGAAGTCTTGACTATAATCAGACTTCAGTTTCTGGTGACAGTCATCCCTCAGGCTTCTCTCCATGAAGGCCAATCGACTCTCCATCCGCTTGTTCTTCTTGTCGAGCTTCGTACTCCACTTTCTAAGATGATAATCAAAATGGAAATGCATCATGTAGCAATCAGACCTGGCCTGAACTCCAGTTTTGTCTTATTGAAAAGACATGGTGGGTATCAATCCAATGATCCCATGCCTTCTTTTTTATATTCTTGCATATGCGACAGTTCAATTAATAATTTCCTTGATGTTTATATATATTTTTAAATATGCAAAAGCATCAACTGCTTCAGAAGTGTATGCAAAAGCAGCATTTTATATATTCTAAATGTGTTTTCAAATCTGTTTTTAACACATTAGATCCTCACATATTGATTGTGCGGACTATTTTTGATGAAGGTCAGAGAATGTTCTCAGTGCTTGTTCCGTTAATTAGTACTTTCCCACCTAAGAAAGACAACAAACACTTGAAGGACACACTTAAGATGACCTAACATAAGAGATTTATGACATATTGTGACCCATGTCAGAGTGCAAGGTGCAATTTTGGACAAAATCTGGAGATTCTTTAGATTTTCTAAACTGGATTTTCTTGTTGCCTCGAGTTAGCCTCTCTTCTTGTCTCCACTCTGGTATCTACTTTACAGAACGCCTTTTCTGGCCGAAGACATCCAGTGTACAGGGATTCGTCTCTGCTACATCCACCCACACACATTATTATTGTTAAATCTGTATTGAACATTTGTTCCTCATCTCTAACCTGAGTCCTTCTACCTCCTGTGTAGTGCCGTGCTTCAGGTGTTCAAGGTCCTGTGACACACGGTGGTAATGTTCGTTTAGGGCCTTGATGCGACTCTCCAACCCCTGCGTGGAGTTCCTGCTCTGGTTCAGTACCAACAAGTCCAAACGAGCCTGGGTCAAAGCCTGGAACTGATGAAACTAACAGAGTACAACATTTTCATGAGTCTTGCTGCAGTTGTTTGATTTGAAACATGTGGAGCTGTTAGTTAAACTTTGCAGTTGATAAATTCATTCAATTCTATGCATTTTTAGGCCAAACAATTATCCTTGGCACATACATCACATAGAATCTAAAAAAAATGTTTCTTCCCCTTTCCTTTGCATTCAAAATACATTTAAATGTGTGATTTAAAGGGAGCTTAATAACAACAAATTGGAGTTGATGCTACTCTGCAAAGGTTTTGCTTAGTGTCGCCATAATAATGCCTCACAGCATAATTCATTATTAAAATATTGGTTGATCTAGAATAATTTTTTTAATTACTGTTTTTAAAATATCCTCACAAGATCATAAGGTGATATAATCTTTGACGTTACTGAGCCCAAAGAAATGGCTTGATAGTTTTTTCATAATATTTCATCCAATGGTTTACTCTGTTTTCTTTGTTGTTTAGGTGAGTTATGAGGTTCATCCAGGTGAGTGGGCAGGTTGTCAAATTTTAGCACATGAATGTGAGTAGTGCAGCAAAGTTGCAACTTGGTGCTGCAGAGGTTTTGTTAATAATAAATAATAGTAATGCACTTTAGTTTCCACTTCTATAATCCGAGTATCTCAATGCATATAATTTGTCCTTGAAAAACACAAAGCTGTGCAATGAACCACAGTTCTGCAGAAGCATTAAGCCCATTAAAGTCAATGTGACACGAACTGTTGCACTGTTAATCCTAATATGACACGCAGTCGCATCTGAACTGACCTGTTCGTTGAGTCGTCGTAGTTTCTGAGACACAGGATCAGCTCCCTGAACCGTTACGGACTGAAGCTGCAGCAGAAGCATGTGAACCAGGACCAGGGCCCGGTGTCTGGTCCCGAGGTCGCCCATGTTGCACCGGAGCAAGGACAGATGCAGCTGGGAGCTGGGGTTCCTGTAGGAAAGTGAAGGAACACAGAGAGGAGAAAACAGCTGTAAAGGGCTGGTCTTGATCCACACTGTAGAAACAGTGACACACAATGCACAAAAGCACTCCCACAGATTAGGATAAGCACACACTTTCCACTTTCCACAGCATCACTGGGGAGCTGAAAGGAAATGCAGATGGATTTAACAGGTACTCAGCTTCTCTCTGTATCACGCTGCTGCTCTGCAACACAAATAAACACAAAAGAAGGAGAAGAACACTGATCAAAATAATCTGAGGTCAAGTATTTACTAAATTATATGATAATGGATGCACAGTTACTTTCATAAAAGTTAAAGTTTTCTCCATTTACAACTTAACCTTAAGTTTAAATAACTGGATATATGTTATAAAGTTTCAATTCATTAAAACATTCTCGTGGAACATAACTGATGTCAATCAGCACAGTTCTTGCAAAATAACACGTTTCTACTAAATGACGACAACGTGCATGTTCTTATATGTGTGTCCTTGTTAGCTGTGCATGTTGTTGCAGTAAATCTCATGATGTGTGGGCTGAGAGTGAAGCCGCGTGTACTTTTCCTCTTCCCCCTGATTCAACTAGCAGGGGATCTGACTCTCTTCTTCTTCTGCTTTCTTTTTGAATAACCCAATCCAGGAATCTCACTGTAGATCCCTCCCTTCTGCTTTCTGCTCATGACAACACAGCAGTGTGTTGCAACACAGCGGCTTCATTTACACTAAAGTGGAATTAATTGTTATAATAGTTTGACCAGTAAGTTCTTTAAAATCCAGCAATGACACATCTGAACTCATCAATTTGCAATATTTTGAGACACTTCATTCATTTGTGTAATTCTTCCTGCTGGTTTTAAAATGTTCCACTCAACATAAACTCAGTTGGACTCGTGATGTCCTGTGTAACCACTGTTTCCACTTTCGATTTGACTATGACCACTTGTAGCCTCTCGCCCCTATGTGACTCATTCTAACTGGCTGAAAGTCCCTGGAATGCACATTGTCCATAACAAGAACACTTGGGGAGGGCAGACATGACTGTTTTTAAACCAAATAGTCTGTATGTTTTGCCATTTTGAGTAGTTTTTGTGGGAAGCTTTACTGGAGTCAAGTTTCACTGGAACAGAGTGGACTCATCTGGCTGTATTTTTATTTTGTATTTTTTATTTTTAGCTTTTATATATATGTGTGTGTGTTTTATTTTCCTGGAGGAACACTGCAGATCCTGAAAGTGATTGTGTAGCTCAAACATCTCAGATAAAGGCTGCTGTCACTCATCAGACTGCTGCAGAAATGGATGAAGAGACTCCACTGCTACACAGAAGACCAGCATCATCTGAATCCACGGTTGGAAACAGCTCACTAACTTTAATTTATCTTCAAATAGCAGAGTAATTTAGTTTTGTTTTTCCTTTATGTCTTGTTTACAGTTTAATTCATTGTGAGACTAGGGTCTAATTTCACCAAAACACCTTCAACAGCTCTGTCTTAGGCCAGTCTGAATTTTGTTTAAATTAATCTAATGCAAGTTGACTGAATTATTTTAAACCTTTAAAGGTAACCAACTTACTCACAGGAGGGAAAAAACAGCAACACCCGCTAACCAGTGTTTCTATGGCAACAATCAGAGGTATTTGCAGAGCAACAGCATTTAAAAACATTAAAAACAGGTAAATGTAGCCCGTAATTTGTGTCTTATTAACAATGACGAGGAAGGAGAACTGAAATAACTTTTGAAAAGTGCAGTCGTCAGATGGAAATATTGAGAGAAAGGATATGATTCAGTCGGACTTTTTTGTTTTGGCAAAGGAAACATGATTTAGCAGAAGTAAGAAATTGCTGCTACAGTCTGACTGTTTTCTTTTTTAACTTAAGAACAAAGTAAAACAGATTGTTTTTTTAAAAAGCCTGATCTATTTATACAGTGCAGCACATTTAACTCAAAAAACAAAAAGAGAAACATAAAACCAGCTTCAAGGGATGACTAATACTTATAATATTCATTTTACCTTTACAGACTGTGACAAAATATCATGCTAAACACAAAAAACAGGACTAGTGATTATGATTTAGCCAATTGCTAATGTGACAAATACATGCTCTCATCCGCTTTGTCACAATAATTGTTTTGTTTATTGCTGAACTTTTGACTTCCCCTTTTAAAACTGGCCACAAAGCAAAATCTATATATGATATTGGATTGCAAGCATTTCTGTTTGCTTTATTTTATGTACACTGATATTTAACTTCAAAAGAACCTAATCACCTAATCATTTATATTCCTCTGTTTGCCATTCTATATGTGCAGTTTATCTTGTGTTTTGTTTTTAATTCATCTACATTCCTTTATCTTAGATTAAAAACTCCAAACTGTTCCTGGCCGTGTTCTCAGCAGTCCTGGGGAACTTCAACTTTGGCTACTCCTTGGTCTACTCATCTCCTGTCCTGTCGGTGTTCAAGAGCCCCGATGCCGACCCCCGGCTCAGGATGGGCACGGAGCAGGCCGCTTGGTTCGGCTCCATCTACTCACTGGGTGCAGCGGCTGGCGGGCTGGGGGCCATGCTGCTCAACGACATGGTCGGACGAAAGATGAGCATCATGATGTCGGCAGTGCCCTCCACTGTTGGGTGGGTCTGAGCAGCAGCATGAGGCCAAGAAACCATTCTGCGAGGAAACTAAGAGTATTTTTACTCAAGTACAATGCAGAGATATTCAGTAGTCTTTTACTTTACTGTATTATAGAGGAAATTCTGTTTTCAATTACTCTAAAATACTCACATGTAATATTTTGTACATCTTAATAAGACCCTGTTATGAAACTACAGGTGTATGTAGTAGAAATATTGTAAACACCTGCATGGATATGGGTAGTACTAGAATCCAAATCTGAATTTCATAAGTAATAGAATTCAGTTTCAAACTATTACATTAAGTTTCAGGTTTATTAGAATACAGCTTCAGTTAAATAAGTACAAATTCAAATTATATGATTCAAATTCCAATTTTTATTTCAATTATTTAAGCTGAGCAATACAAATTAAGATGTAGTTACTAGTTGCACAAGGTTCTGCCTATATATGCATCATAAACAGTGATTTAATAGTTAAGGTGTATGATGACGCAATGTTAACTTTTAAACTCACCAAGACTCTGCATTCGAATGCAGCCCATTCATTTCTAACAAAGCAGTTTTATGCCATGTTGCTGCCACTTTAACATCAGAGAATAATGTAAGAATGTCTACCAGAACTTTCCGAAAGAATATAATGCATTAATCTAGAGGACAGAACACTAAAAAAATAAAAAAAAATAAAAAATTCTAACATTGTCTTGGACCAGAATCTGCTGCTAAAATATAACTATGTTCCATTTACCTGGTAGTAAAATTTAAATGGATGCAGTGTTTGTTGTGCTTCATCTTTTGTTGCACCATTTTAATAGTTACAACAACATCAGAGTTTACAGATTCATCACTACAAGGCCATTCTTTACTTTTGTCTTTGCTGGAGCTATTTAAATTTCACTCTGGCCTGGTGATAAGGTTGACAAGGTCTATTGTATTCCTCCCAAGTGCCTAGTATCTAACCATCAATAGATCCACTGATGTTTTTACGCACTTGAAAGTCTACACACAGCAGCAAACTCATCACATTTTTTCATAAATTCCCTTACATGTGTCGCTCAGGTACATGCTGATGGGAGGAGCTGTGGACTTGTGGATGCTCCACCTGGGACGTTTCTTAACTGGAGTTGCTGGCGGAATGACTGCGGCGTCCATTCCAGTAGGTTACCAACGTTATAAAAAATCAAAAATCAGAGTTCTGCTAAAACTGGTGCAAAAAGTGATCATGTTCTTTAGAATCTTTGTACATTTCCAACAGCCCTAAAAAGTATTTGGACGACTGAACTAGTAGCAAACCTCCATAAGTTGATTTCATAAGATTTCTAGATTAGCTGGTAACTGGTTTCTTTGTACTTAAATGAACAAATATTATCACAGTATAGATATTGTCAGCTGAGAAAGCATGAGCATACCCTTCAAAATGACAATAAGAAATATTTGTACAAGTTCTAATTGTTAAACTGTGCAACATATCTACTGTTTATGTGATGAACTGTAAATCACCTTAAAATTAGTTGTATAAAAGCTCAGAGAAAAGATTAATATCATTAAGATAGAGGATTTAGACTAAGAACAGAAGGTGCACCGGTAAATCCAGAAAGATTCAAGCGGACCGGATTAGAATTTTAATTATGAGTGAAAAAAGAAAAGAAACTGGCAGCATATACAGCTTTAGAGGTCAATGACATGTACAAGAAAATGAAATTAATTTAGTTTTACATTTAATTATCCAATGCAATTAAATTATTTGGAGCATGGTTGAAATGTCCAAATAACTTTCCTTGTATCTCAAGACTTCTTGCTTGGATTCATACTTCATGTGTTCATGTCACTTCACGTCTGTCTTTTGTGTGTTTCCGTCACAGGTTTACATCTCAGAGATCTCCCACAAAGGAGTGAGAGGAGCTCTTGGCTCCTGCCCTCAGATCACAGCAGTGTTTGGGGCACTGGCACTCTATGCACTCGGTAGGAACATACCGACACTGCATAGTACTAAAACCTTACATGAAAATTATGCCCACTTAATACACATTTAGCTCTTTTTTTATTTAGATAGAGTAAATGGCTGTTAGTTAGCACAGTGTTTCTGCAAAGATCAGAAAAAAAACCTGGCATACTCAACTTAGTATATATAAATAGTAAATGAAGTTCTCACAATGAAGTATGTACTGTAGGTAACTCTTCGATTGTTTGATAGTGGCTGAAAAAAATGGACATGTTTCGGTTTTCTGCACATTTTCTGAGACATTTGTTGGTTTGACCTTCAACAAACATTAACAGGGACTCTGATGATGATTAACAACCAGTTGATATACATCACTCAATCAAAAAATATTAGTAGAAATGTCAGGGTAAGAAAATATGCCGTTATAAGATGAGATGCCATATTGTATTCTTGCCATGTAAGTGGTCAAATGGTTTACCCCTATAAACAAAAAATACATGATTATGTCATTAAACATCTGAACAGCCTTTAGGAAACTCTGCTGGTCGTGCAGTTTGAATTTTTGAGCTCATTTTGCAATTTAGTCGTTTTCATTTTTTTCTCTTTTTTTGCATTAGGCAGCCCAGTGCAAACAATATTGGGTCATCTCCTGGTGTTTATAGTGATATTTCTAAAATATATGACATTTGTCAACGTCCTGTATGATGTTCAGCTCTGGTGGTACCTTGGCGGTGGCTGGCGGTGGCTGGAGAGGTGCCGGCTCTGCTCATGGTTGTGCTGCTGGTGTTCATGCCCTCCTCCCCCAGGAGGCTCCTTTCTCTGGGCCGACCACAGAAGGCCAAGGAGGCCCTCCGCTGGCTGAGGGGGGATCAGTACAACACAGACATCGAACTCAGTGCCATACAGGTAAAAGATGAGCAGTCTTGGGTTAAAAGACCGAGTATGAGACAGATGAGGTTTTTTGTGGATAACATCTGCACTGACTTTACTGATCTACAAGCTACAGGATTATAAATGAAAATAAATACCTACATTGCTATGTCTCTACCACTGCAGCACAGCATCAACACACAGACTAGACTCACGTTGTCCCAGCTGGCCACACCCAACTACTACCGACCAATTGCTATCTCAGTGGTGATGCGATTCCTGCAGCAAATGACGGGTATTACACCCATTCTGGTCTACCTAGAACCCATCTTTGCAAAGAGCAAAGTCTCCCTGGAGCCCAGGTTGGGAACATTAAATTTTTTCTCTTATCTATTTTTCTGTTTGCAGTGTTTGTTTAGTATGTGTTTAATACAGAAAACAAGGCTAGTTTCATTGTCTTTGTAACAATGTCAATATATTAATGTTCTGCCTATTAAATCACGTGCAAGCATGAAATATTAGACATCATAGCTTTCTAGGTTGTTCTTGACCCCAAATCTGCTTGCTCTGTTTACTAGGTTTGACGCCGCCATTGTGGGCGGAGTCCGCCTCTTGTCTGTTGTCGTGGCAGCCAGTTTGATGGACAAGGCGGGACGCAAAGCCCTGCTGTACACGTCGAGCATGCTGATGTTTGTGGCCTCTCTGACGCTGACCATGAACTCCCACACCACACCTTGCCCTCCAGGTCCAGCTCCTCCAAACCTCACCACTCTGAGCTATGACCTCCACAATGACATCGGCAGCGCATTGGAGAGCAGTCCCCAGTCTGCAGCAGCCCTCGTCCCTCTCATCAGTACTATCATCTTTATATTTGGTGAGTTCTGGAACCAGCTCACAACTTGGGGCTCAACAACTTAAAGCTATCTGATGGATAGGCATGACACTCGGTGTATACGTTCATGGTCCCCAGTGGAGAAACATTACTGACGTTTATGATCTTTTAGCTCTAGAACACTATGAGGTTGACCTGAGTTAAACAGGTTGACAACTATTGAGTGGAGCATGCAATTTGATGTACATATTTCAAGTCTTTACAGACAGGTTGTGAGTTTTTTAGTTTTTCATCTTGTGAGGGTCAAAATTTAGATTCAACCAATAGTTTGACTTATGAACAAATAACAAATGGTTATGCATTTAGTTTACAGAACCACAATGGTTTTTGTTTGTTTTATATATATATATATATATGGCATGCCGTTTAGGAAATTATATATATATGTAACAGTCTGAATATATGGAATGAAAGTCTAAATATATTGAATGAAAGTCTGAATATATTGAATGAAAGTCTGAATATATGGAATGAAAGTCTGAATATATGGAATGAAAGTCTGAATATATATAATGAAAGTCTAAATATATTGAATGAAAGTCTGAATATATTGAATGAAAGTCTGAATATATGGAATGAAAGAGGAGGGAGAAGGGAGGGAGAAAAAGAGGGAGACAGGCGAGGGCTGGGACTGGGGCCGGTGGGTCATGACAGATACCTTTGTTTATTGGGCCGAGATTTAATAACCTGTCGGACTTGTGTGCCTGTATTCAACCATGTTGTGTTTTCTTGTCTTGTTCCAACATGTTAAAGAGCCTGTTATGTCCTCAGGTAGTTGTTTTGTATATGAAGCTTAATTAACTGTGGTCTGTTACACATTAACATCCTTCAAAATCCGCCACACCTACTTAAATTGGAGAACTTTTCAAACATATTCTTAGATTCAAGAAAATTGCTCTTATTTGTACATAATCCAAATTAAAGTTCTTTTTCACAAACATACTCCTTTGTTACAAATTAAACAAATATTCCAGAGTCTGATGAACTCCTAAAAAATGCTGTGACTCGGCCCTGAATCGTTGTCCCTGACGTTTGATGGTTTTATTGTACTGTGACATGATGTACTTTAAATGGGCTGCTTGCATTGTCATCTCATTGTTGGCTGTCTCTTAGGATACGCCATGGGATGGGGCCCGATTACATGGCTGCTGATGTCAGAGGTTCTGCCACTGGTTGCCAGGGGTGTGGCCTCAGGCCTGTGTGTCGCCGTCAGCTGGCTGACGGCCTTCATGCTCACACACGCCTTCACACACCTGGTGGACAGGTATGGCCTGTTCGCGCCCTACCTTCTGTTCACCGTGGTGTGCATCCTCTGCTTGCTGTTCAACGCCGTGTGCATCCCGGAGACTCGCGGCCGCTCGCTGGAGGAGATAGAGGAGTATTTCAGGACAGGACGCTCCTTCACCATCAACCGCAGCAATTCCACTGCACAACCCAGCTGAAGCTCATAGATCGAAAAAGTCGTTTGCATGATGTAGCTCTGCAGCCCCCTGAAAAGTGATTTTTGAGTTTAATGCGTAACAATCAATATAAAGGGCCCAAGACTGAGTGTTGTGTGTAAAGCCCTCTGAGAAATGACTTCTAGAATAATTACTGAGTACAGATGGAGCGCTATAAATCACAAACTCTTCACAGACAGAAAACAATTACTACTAGGTCAAGGAACAGGTTTCTGTTTAACAATTCCAAGTGCTTTGTAGGTGACTGACAGTTTTAACAGCAATATTTTATTATATTAGGACTTCATTTTGTTATATTACAGTAAAAATAGCATGTATACCTAAACACATGTGTGTGTTTTTCCCCATTTTTCCCATATATTACACACCTTACAGCACAGTTTGGCTCACTGATGTGTACACAGTGTCCAAACAAAGGAACAACACGTAAGCCTCAAAGTATGATAGACTGAGGTGAAACTAGTGCAACAATGGTTCAGACTGAACAAACATTGTCTATTGTGGAAGCACAACAATGCTGTTTGAATGCAACAGTCATGCATTTATCCGTCTGTTTTACAGCATACACCATCATTTACAGTAGTATATCCTTGTGCTCTCGCCTTATCATCTACTTGATGATTTTTGCTATTTAGATTTTTATTGTTTTTATCCAAAGTATACAACATTATGTGGTTTCATATTGTGAGACATTTGCATACTTGTAACCTCAGTGGCATGAGGAATAAAAACAAGAGGGAGAAAGTGAATAAAATCAATTGCGTGGTGAGGCACATGATATGAATAAAATGACTGGCAAGAACATCCATGATAATATTATTACTATCAAAAGACAGCATTATTACATACACACTGGTGTGTTACTCATGTTTCTGTTCATTCTTCTTAATCATTCATGAATTTTATCATGTTGGCCATCCTTTCAATTCTAGACATCAGGGTGTTTTCACATGTTTAAATACTGTCCTAGCAGGCACTGGGATGCCTTTAATGAAAAATCGCCTCTTGATATATTGTGCACTTTATTCAGTGTAAATAAACACAATGTGCTATATATGCTCTGGTCACACAAGCAGCTTAAAAGTGAATTTTTTATCAAATTGTATCTAAAACTTGATGCTCAATTTATGTTTACTGTGTGTTTTTATCATTAAATACTAACATTTTTAATGAGATGATATTGTTGTAGTCTGCATGTCCTCCTTGTGCAGCGTGGGTTCTCTCCGGGTTCTCCAGCTTCCTCCCACAGTCCAAAACATGTTGAGGTTAATTGGTGATTGTAAATTGTCCATAGGTGTGAATGTGAGTGTGCTTGGTTGTCTGTCTCTAAGTGTAGCCTTGCGATAGACTGGTGACCTGTCCAGGGTGTCCCCTGCCTTCACCCTAAGTCAGCTGGGATAGACTCCAGCCCCCCCGCGACCCTAGTGAGGATTAAGCGGTGTATAGATATTGGATGGATGGATGATATTGTTGTCACACTGTGTCTGTCATTGATTATTTTTCATAGAAAGAAATCAAAAAGACTCATGTCGTATCTGTATATAATATAAATTGACTTTGTGCTTGTTTGTCTCCAGCAGCAACAATAGTAGTTTCATTTGTTAATAGCTTCCTACTGCACATAAACTACAGTACTGACTTGCTGTGTGACAAACTGTGATCTCCGAGAGGTGTGGTGCACAGATGTCACATCCATGAGCAGTTAATTCTCCCTTTGAAGTTGGATTGATGAGGATTCACTGCACGTTGAGACATTGTGTTTTTTGTGGGGAAAGAAAGACAATTATCACTCATAGATATATATATGCACACATACGTATTAACAAGAACAACTGCAAAGGTTTAATACAGAAAAATAATAAATGTACACTTACTATACAACAACCTTAAAAGCATTATTTACCATGTGATCAAACAGGTTGGCTGCTGTTTGGAAAAAAACTGGCTCCTCAAAAGACAGAAAGTGATGCCAGGAGGCCCAGCAGGACAGGTAACATGCCGCTCTCACTGTCGTACGTTTGGATCTGACTCACAACCAGTGGTGCACATCACCGCCCTGTGACTCGCTAATAGTACACACTGTTTAGGGACTGCACAACCAGTTATTATGTTGTGAAATCATAGCAATTAGCTATCACATGAGTGGGCTATGAGTAATAAAAATTAATGTGGACAAATCAAAACACATGATATTTAATTGCAGAAATTGAATCAGCTGTATGGTTAAATATACAATGCTTTGTAAAAGTGTTAGTGAGAATGATTTAAAAAAAATACTTCCAGACAGAGGAAAAAGAAGTTAAGATACTTGGCAGATAGTTTGTTCAAAGCATGTTGGAGAAACTACCATAGTTCCTCTGTGACTTTAGTCTCTGAGTGTCTTCTGTCTCTTCATATCATCTCTATAAGGTTGTGATCAGTGGCTGCTACCAAACCTTACTGATCTAAAGACAGTTGACTCACACTCGGGGTTGTAGTCGTGCTGTAGAATGAATTAGGGACTGATCAGTTGCCTCCCTGAGCATCTAAAGTCCCTAAAACATTTACACAGAATGAAATTCCAGAATAAATATGGCCAGTGATTAAAGAGTCATCAAAAAAAAAAAAAAAAACAATACCTTGTGTAAGATTGATGCTTAAAAGATGCTCAAAAGTCCTGTTCAAAACTTGTGCTTGTGTTTTTTGCTGTTGTTTTTATTTCATAAGGATTTTTCTGTTTAATACTTCAGGATAAATAGATCTACTGTAATTAACTGATACAAAGGTATCTGAGTAAAATCAAAATACCAAATTACATTGAACAGAGAAAACCAAACATCAGCCCAAGCCAGCTCTTTTAAATGTATTAGTATCAAACATATAGATTAACATAACATCAAATTCTTCTCTAACTTAGCTTTAAAAAGTTCGCAAAGTTATTATGGAACTGCATTATTGTGACATACTTATGTGTCTACCATTTGTTGTCGCAATAAGTTTGTGTATGAATACTGGTGTATGCAAATGTTATTTTGGTGTAGCTTACTTGCTTGTTAAATTTGATGCCACACATCATATAACAATCCAAACGCTCCTCATGATTCTAAAATTAAATGTAGCTTGGGAAACTTTTTTCCATTATCACTTCCTTCTGTGGTGAAGTACCACTGAGGGTTAAAAATGATGATTAGGTGGTATAATTAAAGGTAGAGTCCAGGCATCCATGAAAAACAGGAATTACAAGGTTGAGGTGAGTGAGAAGCTAGCAGTAAGCTTCATAGCTGGTTGACATATACAAATAATATGCCATGTTTTGACAGGGGTGTTTCTATAAAAACAAAAATGCAGAGAATTGAGTTTACTTTAGACATACACTGATCAGCCACAGCATTAAAACCACTGACAGGTGAAGTAAAGAACTGTGATCACGTCATTAAAGTGTTATGTTCTGGTTGAGGAAACCGCCCAAAAAACTGCTGCAGACCAAGCACACGCTCCTGTGGTGTGGTTTTCATGTTATGGCTGATCTGTGTAAACAAAGATGGAAAACTGGAAAGTAGATCAGCCAGGTTTTTAAGTTAATAAGTGAAGTTGGGCTAGTTGTGATACAGTGGTCCCACCTGAAATAACTTTCCAGATATTAGACAAGGCCCAACTGGAAAATATAATATAATTATTCTGCCTTCTCTACCCTTTAAGGACTGCAAATTTGTTTTCCATCTCATATCTGCACTTTTTTCTATTTTTAATTGTTCTTTTTAAATTGTGAATTGTTCAGTTTTTCAATAATTTGTCCTTTACTATGTTTTATTACGTACTTTGCCTTGTATGAAATGTGCTATACGAATAAACCTGCCTTGCCGAATGATCTTCCATTCCCTGGTTACCTACATAATATAAACCAGAGCTGCAGCTTTGATATCAACACAAAACTCAATGTCTTCTAGAGGGTGTCAGAAGGAGGAAAAAATTGTTTTAAACATAGGTGCATACTGAGGGTCAGTCGGAAAAGTGTAGCACCTGCAACGGCCTAAATCGGCAGAGAAAAGTGGCATCATATGGCTGCCTTGCTGGTTTCTGTGGAGAAAAATGTCTCCTACAAATAGACTTTAAATAAAGATTTTAAAGCCCAGTGTGGCGGCTGCGGCTACTGCCAGCTCTGACTCTTCCAAACTCCCGGCTAGTACAAAATTTAGCAAAAAGGTGGAGCACAAGAGGAGTTGAGGCGTGCCACATAAATGTTTTTGAGGTATAAACTGTTCTGTGATGGTACCCACCTATGACCCCTTATCGTGCATAACTATAAGCCTGAATACAATTTAAACAGTTGAGTGACACATACATTTATTACCGATACAGTTTTCATGGATGGGGAAGTTAACTATAGAGACCAACACATTTTTAGTACCAGGCTGTAAATATGTTTATTTTTGCTGTAAAGTGTTGCATTTTAACATGGAAGTCTAACGGGGGTTGACTCGCTTTTTGATCCAGCCTCAAGTGGCCACTTGAGGAAATGCATTTCAATTTTGGCTATTTTTAGGCCTAGACATTTCTACTTGGTTTTCACTTTTTCCTGTAATAAATTATAGCTATAGCTAACAGCACATTTCTGAGCCCATTTGTTATTTAACCATGTATTTCTCAATAAACTATTGATCAGAATCAGAATCAGAATCAGTCATATGTAATTCTTCACTGAGTGGTAAATGCTGGATATTTCAGGATGACACTCAGCTCAACAGCTCAACTACAACTTATAACATACAGGTGGTGTCAGTGATCCATGAGAGATGTTGACTGCTGGTAGACCCGATTCTTTAGTTGGAAGCCCAAAACAAGCCGGAGAAATCTTCAGTTCTCAGTTGTATAATTTATTTATTTCAGTCACAGGTAAAGTTTTGCAGCGCTGGAATTCAGAGGGACAGAGAGGAATCGCATGTCCAGCTGAACTGAGTGCTCCAGGTTACAGATACCTTCTTGGGCTGGGACTGCCCCAAACATAGATAAGATTTAATTGGCCAGTTACCAATGGCGTGGACAGGCATACCTCTTCTGCGCTCTGTCCACATCCTTGACATTTGGTAAGCAATGTGTGTGGATGTTGTTGGTACGGCGTGTAGCTAAAGTAACAATCGTATCTAATAGAAAAGAGGAGTTTCTGCTGTCTCCAAGTGTGCAAACCGGTTCTCACCGGCCACATTATCTTCAAGGACATATGCTGTTCTCAGTAGGAAAATACGAAACAGAATCATAGGCTCAGTGCAAAATATAGATTCAGAATACATAATAGTTCGAAATATACTTAATTCTAACACTGCCATCAAAATAATTAATGTCATCATGTCATTTCGATAATGTACGTTTCATTTGAACTGTTACCAAACACTGGTAGATACCATTCATCACAGACGTAACCACAGTGTCAAGTTTTCTGATGGAAAGATGCTGTCACCCTGCTGAACTCATCCTCAATATTAGGAAACCATTAATAAGCTTGTTAGACAGGACGCATTCCTGACTTAACAACTTCCAGCAACACCTAAAGGTATCAGACTCAACACACACGCACTCCAAAAAGATACATGCTGCTATGTCAGATATGTGCTTGTCAAGGTGATTGATCTGGGAGTAACGCTGGGTGCAGCCTCGGTGTTATCGGATTATTTAATCACCGGATGTTTTTGTGGGTTTGGAATTTTGGAAACTTCACATCAGTTATGTGTTGATTTGAACAAAACAGAAGTAGAGTTTGTTTGTGTTCCACTTAAGATAGTAAAGCAAAAGACGAGCAGGTGTATCAATAAATAAGAAGAAAAAAACAACAGGACAGAAGGAGAAAGAGCAGCTGGTTAGAGAAGACAACATTGAATGAACACTGGAGCACACTTGGGTTTTCTAGGCCATCCTCAGTATTTATATACCCGCTGAGTCAGAGACTATTTTTACCTTCCTGATCGTACCCGCCTCCATTCTTACCCTTCATCTCATCAGTGCTTCCTTCGCTCTCTACCTTCCTTCCTTACTACCTAAATGCTGCCTTTGTTTGTTTGGATGGCTACAAGTTCTGTGGCTGTCAAGAAAGATTCATTAAATTATGACATTGTGCTACAGTCATGCTTGTGTCTGGGTGTACATGAAGACGTTTTGAACTGCGGGAACTGACAAGTTGTTTTAGGGCAGCCAACACCTTTGATTGTGGTTTGACCGCAGGAATCAGAGTGTACAAATTATTTCAGGGCTGTTTCTGAAGAAGAAATAACCAGCAGGTACTTCAGAGCAGCCCTGAAACACTGCTGGGTGGAGCTCAACATAGATTGTGTGAACTCTAAGAAGACTACAAGAAGAAGAACAACTTTTATTGTCTTCACTCTGCCTGTTGATTGCAAGAATATGACTAATCTGTCCTTAATGTCATTATTTGACAATGAACTAATATTAAGAATTTATAGATTTTCCACAAAAAAAAAACAAAACAAAACAAAACACTGGAGTTCTAGATTCAGAGATTTCTGCTGTGTAATGTTGCTTTTAATGCCATTAATACTCATGGACATTGTGAAAATACTTTTTGCTGAATACCTTTATGTATCCAAAACAAAGTTGCAAAAAAAAGTCAGCTCATATCAAAATGGTGATATTTTGGGTGATTTTTATTTTTATTTTACAGTCAGTGAGCTGACAAACCAGCCAGTGGGTTTCAGCATTAATTCTTTATAGGAGGATCCTTGACAGCAGCGAACACATGATGTTACTGTAAATCAACAGAAATCAGAAAAGATGTTTCACTTTCCATCCTGCAAGAAAAGAAAAATCCATCCATCCATCATCTATACACCTCTTGATCCTCACTAAGGTCACAGGGGGCTGGAGTCTATCCCAGCTGAGGGCGAAGGCAGGAGACACCCTGGACAGGTCACCAGTCTATCACAGGGCTACACTTAGAGACAGACAACCAAGCACACTCACATTCACACCTATGGACAATTTAGAATCACCAATTAACCTCAACATGTTTTTGGACTGTGTGGGAGGAAGACGGAGAACCCGGAGAGAACCCACGCTGTACGGGGAGAACATGCAAAAGATCCCGGGTGTCCTCACTGGGTAGTGAACCAAAAACCTTCTTGCTGCGAGACAACAGTGCCAACCACTGAGCCACCTTGCAGCCCAGTTAGATAATATAAAAAATTAATATGCACATTTATGTTTTTAAAAAAAAACATATTTCCATCTTTCTTTCTGAGTATGTCTTTCAAATGACCACAAAACATGTAGCACAATGTTCGGTCATGGAGCCAACTCTATGTAGCTCTACTGTTATAAAGATGATACTGAATTATACCTATGAAGCAACTTACATCATTGTTTAGTATAGATGTCCTAGAAATGTTTAAACCATGTTTTGTGACATATGAGTCATTCCATAAAAACTCCCTGACTAAAACTAAATCAACTCACCTAACCTGCCGTTCATTTCATGTATTTTCTTGAAAAAAAAAAAAGAGAATTAAAAAATGCAAAAACTTCCATTTTGTTCAAAACTCTAAAGCTCTACTCCAAATACTTTGATAAGTATGAATTATTCTTGCCCTTGGAGCTAAACTTTATTCCTTGTAAGCCTAACCAACTGTTGAAAAAAAAATTGAATTAAACATCCACAAAACCCAAAGCAAATTAAAAAAACAGCTAATTTTTCATATTTTTCACTGATTGTAATATTTACATTCAGTGGTTTTATTTCATAGGTATTTACTTGAAGGTTTTCTATTTCTGTGTGACTCCTTCACTCACCCAAGGTCCACTTTATTGGACACAACTGTGAAATCTAATGTAATCCAATACAACCAGTCTGTCATAAATTTAACTGTTACAAAGCTTCTGTATTTTCAGTTTTTGTTGGTGTTTCAGTGCTGTGACTGTAGGATGCTTGTTTGCAGAAAACTAATAAATGACAGAGTAATAATATCGCATCTTTCAACTTTTAAATGTCTGTAAAGAATATTAGCCAAATCCCAGTATGACCTCAATATTAAAAATAAAGCAGAATTATCACATTTTTGACAATATGAAGGGTTTGACGGGGACCAATGATAAAACAAAACTGCAACGCTCCAAGCTGCGTCCCACATTTGTAAACCCCTTGTTAATCAGTGAGCAGCTTTAAGGCCTTGGGCGTCCTTTTTTCTAGCTGCTTGAGGCTGAAAACAAGAAGCCAAATGGTAAAAGAGACAGCTAAGTCTGCTTTACCTTTACATACTGTTCATATTTGATGCCTTCACTGTGAAGAATTCCTGTCAAGAATTCAAGTGTCTATATCAAATTTTAAACTACAGCTCTATTTAGAATGCCTAAATAGTCTATGTCATGTTAATAAATGTAAATAAGAAATACACGTAAAACATGGCCTGTACAGTTTCACAGTTTCAAGATTCCCCTAAAACCACCATTTTCCTTGATTTGACCCAAACTGGTAGATCTACAATCCATCTCAATGGTCAAATCTGACATGAAGCAGCCTCTGTGCAAGACTTAGCAGCACCTGCAAAAGTATGACATTTTAGAATATTTTCATTTTTGTGTATTTTGGGTCACTTTTGGAAAATTTTAAGTTAAAAGATGTTTAAGGTGTTTTTACTGCTGCCAAGTGTCAAAACAGGTCAAATTTGAGTTAAAGTGTCAGGGCATCAAAACCCTACAATTCTCCATAAGTGGGTATTTCTACAAACAGCCATTTTCGTAGATTCCTTCATATTTTTTTTAAGTTTTTGTTTCCATTCTTTTAATAGATTTCAGTTTTCTGAGTCTCTCGCTACTATTATTTAATCGAACCTGAGCAAAATTAATAAAATATAGTTCTTGTTTTCCCTCTCTTTAAGTCAGAATAACTGGATTTGCAAAACGAACAAATCATCTCTCAAGTAATCTCTCAAGAATGTCACCATTTGTGCAAAACAGAACGCGCATAGACACACACATGCATGTACACCACACACACACACACACACACACACACACACACACGTCAGCCTTTTTAAGGAACGTAAAACTCTGCAGGGAACGGTCCATCCTCTGGAATGCTGTTCATCTGGCCCATCGAAACACACAGAGACACACACACACACACATACGCTAACACCTCACCCAGCTGACATCGATCAAAGACAACACCCCACGCTCTCGCACACGCCTTCCTCAACTGTAGAGCCTCTAAATGAATGTATTGGGGTGAAGGGACAAAAGAACAGAAGTTAACTACTCAAATTATATATATATTGGAAGGCTGGTTTATTTAAAATGGGGGTATTGAATTGTTTTAGTCTTAGAATTACCAATTAGTTAAAAAGCAGTTTTGGATTTATTAATGTGTTGCAATTATCTTTCTATGTAATATGAGTTTCCCCTCTTTTTAACATTGATGTTGACAATTTAGTTTCTACTGTTGGTCACCATTACAGTCATGTATTTTCCCTACAGATTTACTTGTAATTCAGCAGGACTTATTTGTGACAAGATTTAATCTTCGATCGTCACTACAAAGAAAAAAATCTAAGTACAACGTTCCGGATTTTGAATGTTTACTTGTCCTACATTTGTCTGATAAAACGTCAGTAGGGTTGATGTAATTGACCTCCATAGATGTTCTCCAGGTTTTAAGATCACCGGTTAGAATCTAAAAACATGCTGGAAATCGCTTCAGATCTCCCTTGGCGTACATGTCAGGTATGCCGAGAGGAGAAACTCAACCCCCAGTAGGGCTCTGTGTGATCCAGTGACCAACAGCGCAAAAATGTGGCCCGACTGGCCTGCTCCCGACTGCATGTAAGAAAATACAAAGCTTCCCAGACATCGTTTTGAGCTGAAATTCAAAAGAAAAGGCAGTGTAAATTACAAATGAACTTTAATAGGCGGTCCATGTTGTTTCAGGCAAAACGATAGTAAATGTGCCATCAACCATTAAAATGGGTGTAGTTTTAACAGCCAGACGTCTCAACACCACATCCATCATCACCTCCAAATAGCCTATTGTCTACCAATGGTAAACAATGTGAGGAGATTAGCTGGAGTTTTATATACTGTAACGACTTTGTGTATTCATGTGTTTATGATTGTGTTCGAAAGCTAGAAAGAGTAATTGGTAGGCTTCAAAGTATAATGCTAAACATGTCTGCATTAAACTGTGTAAAAACAATTAGACCGATGTTATATCTGTATATATTCTGTTGATGCGTGCAGCTACATTTTTCTAAATGTTACCGACAATGGTGCATTTTGGTCAGCTGTCATATCATATCATATCCTCTTTACTCCCTGTAGCTGAGGAAACACAGGGTTGGTTCTAGATGATCCAGGCCTTTCACACAATCAGTCTCTAGAGTTTTACTGTTACTTCTTGAAGCATTTGAGGGAAAACATTTGGCAGAAATGACCCAACTGTAGCATAAAGCCACATGGATCCTCCAGACGTGTGCCCAGTGATTATACATGAGGTTTATAGCTGCATGAACCCAACTGTCGCTCCCCACCTGCCCTACATGCCAGATTTAGCTCCCTGAAAGCCAAGTTTCTAACACAATAGGTCACGAGGATGCTTTTGCTTTTTTATAATACCATGTAGTTGGGATGGTAGACCCAGAAATACATGCTGTTTATGTAATGAATTAGTGTCAGGAAATACACTATTAAAACACACTTTCATAACAGTTTGATGAGAAGATCATAACATTCGTTAAACCTAAGGCTGCAGCCACTACCTGATTAGCTCTGGACACAAGTGGAAAGTTTCTACCCACCATAAATAAAAAGTCAAAACATCAAACTGTTTCGGAAAGTTCCAGAAATGGTCGGATGCAGCACACCATGAAAAATAAGGATTTGAGTTGATGTCAAAGATAATGGAGCATCCACCAAGTAGTTACGACAGAGCATACGGTCTCCTTTAGAGGGAAGGATTGTGTTATCTTTGAAAACCGTTGACTGTAGCTGTACTTTTAATGTACTCATTGGGGACTGATATTGGAAAAGCGAATACCCAGAATCTCCAATTTAAACCAGTTGTTTTTCAGCTCTGGAGTTCCTGATTCAGCAAGCAAAGGAGAAACAAAGCTGGTAACATATCTGCCACAATGTTAAAACAAGCCACCAGGTTTTCAAAAATTGGTGCTACAGTGTCATTTCCATGGGCTTGGACCACCACCTTGCATCAATGAGCCTTAAGTGGCTGTGACGCTGTCATTAGTTCACCTTTAATCCTTCCTTCTAGATACTAACCACTGTTTACTGGGAGCAAACCACACAAGACCTGCAGTTGAAGAGAAGCTGTGACTCACAATCACAATCTGGTCCTTGTCAAAGTTGCTCAGAGGCCTACGTTTGTCCAGTTTTAGACAAAAACATACCCCAACCCCTGATGGGTAGTAGTGTAACGAGACAATCAATGTTATTCACCTGCTAGTGGTATCAATATTGTGGCTAAACTGTGTATATTAAACAACATTTGTTATCATAGGATTCATTCTTTACTTACATTTCAAACAGCACTGATGGTTCTATTTGAAACAACATACCAGTCGTTAAATGGCCTTACTGGCAGAAAGTCTTGCTTAAATGTCTGTTTGGTTCACTGTGTGTCCAGATGCTATTCACCATTTAGTTTCAGGACATTTGTGTGTGATCATGCTTAGATTCTTCACAGTTACTGATTAAACAGCCTGTAAAAAAATTCCAATTTACTAGTGTAATTGTCTATTCATTAGCAGGTAATTGGTTGAAAGGTGTAAATGGTTCCCAGTGATTCCCCTTGGAGCAAATATTGTAGGTAAGCTGATTGTGCTGCCTCATCAACAGCAGCAACATACTCTGAATTCTTACAACTTTGAGCGCAAAAATTTGTCAAGCGTGTCGGCGGTCACGTTCCAGCACAAAAACGACACTTGAGTGCTATAAAGATGTTGTGTTTGGGAAAAATACTTGCCGCAGGAAGGGAAACGAGTTTTATTCCCAAGCATGTGACACACACACTGATACACTCCCTCAATAATCTCCGAGAAACAAAGAACAGGTCAAAAAGAAGAGCTTTGAAAGTTACATCAAAACCCCTCGAGTGACTCATTGTCGCTGCTTCTTTGTTGGCGAAGGCGGGGCTGTGGGCGGGCGGGGAGAGACTTGTACAGGTACAGGTGAGACAGGTGAGCCACTCAGCCACAATCTGTCTGGACTCTACATCGGCAGCATCTCACAGCTCAGCGTACTGACGGCAACACACCAGCAAGGTGAGACTATCAGGATTTAAAACCAACCATGTAGATGGAATTGATTTTTATGTGTTAACAGAGATTAGGAGGTTTTGAAACAGGAAAAAGTTGCATGTGAAGTGTTCAGGACAGGAAGAAGTTGGTTAATTGTAAACAGACAATACTCAGCTCTAACTTTTTATCTCACGTTAATGAATCTCTTGCGACATAAACCATCTTTTTACTGTTGGAATGTGACAGCAAATGTCGCTTGAGCCTGGAGAAACACTTTCTAACCGGATGTTTAGTGCTGTTTATTGCAGTTTGCTTTTTTTTTTATTAGTATTATTTATGGGAATTTGAGGTTTGGGGCAATTTGTAGAGCCACAAGTGCAGCTTAGAGGAATCCAGCCTTTGTTCTGTGACTGTGGTTTTTCTAGCTTTAGTAGTGAACACATATAGCTGAATTTGGATCTTAACTTTAGCGTAAAAACATACAGAATTAACATTTTTAAAGGGGCAGGGTCTGCTTCATCATCTCTTCATGTCACAGATTATTGTAGTGAACTTGAGCTAATCCGTATAATAACATGATGATCATAATGTTAATAGATCGTTGCATGAATAGTTCTAACAGGTTCTAAGTTTTTGCAGTAGAACAAGTTCAAGAACAGAATTTTTCTTTTTTGCACATACGTTGTTGGTTAATCTGAGCAGTTGTCGAGCCAGGCGACTATAACTTTTACAAATAATGATACTCAAATAATAGGTTTTATGCACAAAAAACACAAGTAAACTAAATAAGTAGCTAAAATACAATAAATTGAAAAGTTGTTAGATAAAGTAAACCCAAAGACTAAAATGGTTCAGTTTCCGTGATCTGAATTAAATGTTGTCATTTTTATTAAACCAGACGAAAAGTCCAAACACACTCTGAAATACAACTAAATTTTAACAATTGAACTGACTTTTGCTTACAAAACATTAATCTATAATCATAAAGAACATGTTTTATCTGACATGTTCGATCATTTTTATTCAATGCAGTCAAAAAGAAGGACCAAACTTAGCTTTAACTTCAACTTAACTTTAATTTCCTTCATAGTTTTAGCTTTAACTTGTTAGAACTGTTTTCTACCTTATGAATAATTCAGTTTTGAGGACAATACACAACATCAAGGAATCTGTCTTTGTTCTCTGGGATGTTTTGTAAGTGTTTCCACTGATTGGCACATTAGACACCAGGTCAGACTGCAAATTATAGTGACTGAAGTGACGATAAACTGGATCATTCCTACTCCTCCTCCCTCAGCTGGTCATTGAAATGCATCATGGAGACAGACTCTTTCTCTCGCATAAAGACTAAGTCAGGTTTGGCCGGCACAGATGTCACACACGGTGCGGCCACACCTTCGACGGGTGTTAACGCTGCATCAGAAACAGCGAGTTTCACTGACCTCAGCATGGTGCTAATAACTGGTTCAACCAAAGAGGAAATTACCACCAGTCTGATTAGTTCATTACATAATCATGTAAAAACCTCACAGGTGAATGTCACAGGTCCTTTTAACCAAAGAGTGTTTAGAAAGGAGGAATTTGGCTTTCAGTGTCTAAACAACAAGATCGGTGGCTCATTTACTGTTCCAGTTTTGCTCCAACTGTCTCCATCATTTCTCCCTCTGGGAATCCACTCTCAGGCACCTGCCTCAATTTAAAGCTGTATAGAGAATATTAGAGAGTCATTACTCCAGTCTGCTATTACAAAAGATGCATTGTTTGATCGGTTGCCACTAACTTTTCCTCACTGTGGTTTTAAAATATCTTTGCAATGTGGAAGATGGACTTTTTTTCAAGCCGCACCCTGAAGTCACCGACTCCATCACCAGCCACATGTCAGACATCAGCTTCTTAACTATTTGGACACTGGATCCCCGTGTCTGTCTCTCTGTCTATATTGATAATTAGAATTTGCTTATTCCATTCAGTTTTATGGACATAGCGCAAATTCACAACATATGCTGTCACGTTGCACTTCACATAGTAGTGATGTTTTTTTTTTATCATTAGTCTTTCATTGAATAGTTTTATGGCAATAGAAACCCAATTACAATTGCACTATTACGAGATAAGTTTAGTTTTTCAAGTGCTCTTGAACGCACCATCACTACCATGCCTGTAGCCTAAATGCAATGCTCCTCTGAGTGTTATTTTCTCGCGTACTCAGACAAATAAACAAGTCAAAGTAAAGCTTTTGTGCACCACCGGGAAGAAAAATAAAAAAAATACAGCAGTACTGGAAACATAGCAGAACTGACAGTTTCCTTGACAAACCTGAAACCAACACACCCAAACTTTCCAGCTGTTTAGCTCACAATGGAACAAAGCCAACAGGTTAAACAAACCAGTTATCCAAAATCAGCATTTACAGTCATCTCTGCAGAGGAAATAAACTTTTCCACATAGCAAAATTAAGCTTTTATGCATTTCAGTTTACATTGTGTCTGTTTTGCACAGTTTAGATGAAAGACACTGGTTGGCATTCAGCCAGTTAGCCGGACGGCCAACGCGTAGATTTGCAAAAGGCAGCAGTTTAAGTCTGCAGCGTGAGTTCATCACCGGTGGGTTTGGTCGACACACCCTCAGTCTGTGACACAGAGGGAAGCATGCAGCTTGGTCGCATTCCTGCACCAACATATGGGTGTATACAGGCTCAGCGTGTGTGTGTGACACAATGACAAAGCAGTCTATCATCTGCTGTGAATCCAAACCGCAGCAACAAGTGATGAACTGCGGCTTCACCTCAGTGCATGTAATGAATGAAGGGAGGAACGTCCAGCAGAATACTGAGGCGGATTGTGTGTGTGCTTGTATTGCTCATGTTGTCGGGACATAAATGAGAATCTTTCTATCTTCTGGGGTAAAAAAAAAAAACAATCCCCTTATTGTAAATTACATTTCAAGTTGAAGATTGGTTTAAAGTAAGTTACCTGCAAATGTAAGCGAAGTGATGGAAACTTGATGAGGAGAAAAAGCAAAAACTGTGTTGTCCATGATGTTGCATGAGAGTCGAGCTGGAGTGTATTGTGAGTGATTTTGTGTGGGCGCGTCTGAAAGACAAAATGAATGTCATGTCATGCTCGTGTGCGCTTCTGTGCTTGCTTATGTGGAAAGAACCAGAGAACCGAGACAATAGGAGAACAGTAGATGTGGAGTCATGTGCATATTTAAGGCCTAAAAGCAGCAGAGGCAGAAATTAGCTGCTTGATTATGATGAACACTAATCACAGCGTGAATAAAGAGGAGCTGTGCGAGCAGTTTATGTATACAGTGCAAAAACTCAACTGTATTTCCTTTCAAGAGGTACGGCAGCAAAATCTCAGAAAATATCAGTACTGACGTAAACCCCTTCAAATTGTGTTCCACACTGACGCATGTAGTTGACAGATCAAAAAACAAATTATTTTTTAATATAGTCACATCCCAAACAAACTATAGAGCTTCTGAACTGCCAGGACACTGATATTAAACACGTATTAAACCATCAATGTGAGCTTAAATTTAACTTAATCTTATCTTTGTGGGTGACATTCACTCATTCAGTCAGCGGAGTCAAAGCCGTCAGTGTAGTTTGGGCGTGAGAATGTAGCATACATTAAATGTCTGACCTCTGCCCTGTAATGTGCAGGTAATTTACATACAGTAGCTTCATACTGGATTTCTTTTCTGCTGGTGTGGACTGAATTAAGGTGTGGCTGCTCCTTTAACCCTATAGTGAGGTGAGAATTTTACAGTCGAATATAGGTGATTGAAACTGGAGCTATTTTTATGAATCATTATTTAACAATAATTTCACAAGAGTCACTCTTAAAGCCAGTAACATCCCTGAGATCACAATTTGACATCCTTTCAGGGTACAAAAATCACTAAACTTCCCCCATGATAGAAATAGTTGGGATGTATTATGACTTTTCTGAATCATAATCTAAACATAATAAATGAAACAAAGAAACAATAATAATAATGATAAACTTTATTTATAGAGCATGTTTCAAAACAAATGATACAAAGTGATTTTCAATAAAAATAAATTAAAAATGTAAATACAATAAGCGCACAAAAGTAGAAAGCACACAAAGCAGGAAGCTAAAAAACATAAAACATAAAACATAAATAAAATCAGGAGAAGCTCTCTGATAAAAATGTGTTTTGAGAAGTGACATAAGAGAGAGAGCAGAATTAGCCAACCTGATTTCCTCCTGCTGCTCCTCAACAAGCATTTCTTTGTGAACAAAGAACCACACCTAAGACATGCCAACAAACAGACACACCCGGGCGTTCACCGAGGATGCTGACAGCAAGCATCCGAACATGTGTCAGTTAGGGGTGACGGACATCTTTATTGGAGTCTGACAGATGTGGGTTTTTTTTGTTTAAACGATAATGCTGTGGCTCCATCTGCTGGGTGGAAGCTGTGTCATTTCTCTTAACGGCACCTTTCATAACGCTTCTTCTCTCTCTTTGTAGCACAATGAGCGCAGATGGACAAAAAGAGCTTCCTCCCTACATCTTACCACGTGAGGCCAAACACACAGATGCTCTCATCACTATTTCCATCACCGGCTCATTAACTCATTAATGCTGTTTCTGTCTCTCCTCCTTTCCTCTGTCTTTCTTTCTTCTTCTTCTTCTTCTTCTTCTTCATCTGGTCCAGTAGAAACTCAGGCGGCAGATTCAGTGAAGGTTTACCACGTCCACACCCCTTTCACTCCTCCCACACAGGAAAACGTCTCCACCTCTCAGGGCACACCAGGTATTCTCACATATCATGTTTTGTTTTGGGTTTTTTTTTAAAATTCTAGTTTTAGTTCACAGTTTTATTCTAGAATGTTGTCGATTAACCTTCCACTTTCCTCCCCTCAGTGTACACCAGCGGAGGGGGAGGCCTGGGTTCTGGTTTAGACTCTGGAGACGGCAGAAGAAAGTTTGTGAGCTATGAAACGGGGCTGGGAAACTCCCCCGGCATGACGACCTGCACCGCCTGTCAGCAGCAGGTCATGACAAATGTCACCTACAAAGCGGGGACATACGCCTGGCTGATGTGCCTACTCTTCATCTGCTGCGGGTCAGTGTGTGGTTTTTATTTGGTTCTATTGACAGGGTTGCATTACGTTTCTTGGGGGAAACAGACTGTTATCTACATCCCAAGAAAAGGCCACATCATCGCAGCTGAGATTCAGTGGTGCAAAATCTCTAACAAATTTGCAATAATTCATTCTACAAATAACAGTTACCCCCCGGGGGTTTGGGGTATTCCCGGATTTAATATCAGCTCAAGTTAATTTTAAAGGTGTGTGCAAGAGGACACTGTCCATTTTGTCTGAATAGTCAAAGGGCACATGTTACATACTTGTAACAAATGAGACTTGATTGAAAGATTGACAGCTTTGAATACACAAAGGAAAATAGTTTAAGGGATCATGGGGGTTCGTTTTTCTGTCTACAGGTGAAGCAACAAATAAAGGACTACAAATGTACAGTCCAGGAGACATAAAGGCGATAAAAGGTCCAAAAATAAAGCTGACTAATATAGTAAACTACTTTGTAATTAAACAATTTTGCACTTTTTTCGTAATGCAAATCAAGGGTCTGAAAAAAGGACAGTTTTGTGATTGCTCTGAGACACAGTTGGGATTTTATGGTTGTATAAATGCAGTTGTGTTTCACTGAATTAAACCCACACAATCTATCACTAAGGAAGCATTATAAACTCGTAATGAATATATAGAAAAGGGGAAGATTTTATTGTTTTTAATGCTTTATATTTTATCATATAAGTTTGGAACATATTATTTCTAAAATCCCCAAAAATAACATCTATATTTCATACAAGATTTCTTTTCCATGCATCCCTAGTACCTTTACTAACAGTGCTGTGAGTGTATTTATCAATACAATAAAGCAATAAAACATTATCTTCTGATCATAAACTGTGTATAGTTCTGAAAAAAATCCCTGCTCTATTTGACCTTAAATGGGATCATAATTTACTAAATAAACCAAATGCTGTGTTGAATAAGACTTGAAACTAGAAAACTAATTAGTAAAATGTTTACTAAGGTAGCAAATCAGGTGAGAAGTAGAGCTATTTTCTCATAGACTTCTATACAATCAGACTTCTTTTTACAACCGCAGAAGTCGCCCCCTGCTGGCTGTTAGACAGACTGCAGGTGTAATTTTTCAATTTGCCTAATTTAAATACAATCCATGCTTATTATTTTACATTCTCATTATTTGGCATCCAAAGTTAGCCAAACATGTCACACAACCCCAGTTCATGTAGCAGTACAAATATACAAGTTAAACAAGTACAAATATGTGGCTGCTTGAAGCTTACTCTCGTTTGTGTGTGTTGCAGGTTGGTCCTGTGCTGCTGCCTGATTCCGTTCTTCGTGAAACACTTCAAGGATGCATACCACACATGCCCCCGCTGCAACAGGGTGCTGCACGTTGAGAAGAAAAAATGCTGTAAATGACGGACATGAGGGCAGAAAAACGGATCCATAGAAATAAAACCACATCCTGTGACCTTCGTCTGAGGCCACAGTTCACATGTAGATTATTTCTATGGACGGTTCATTGTGTTGGCCGCCGCAAAATCAAACATGAATGACTTTCTGCATTGAATTATATTATTAGCAAACAGACTGGGAGCGTTGTTGAGTTGTCATGTGCTGACTTTTAAAGCTCTGGCAAGTTGAAGCGCACCCCATGCACTTTTGTTTTTGTTTTTTTTTTGGAACTGTTAGAATATCATTATACTCATAAACCTTTGCATACATAATGTTGAAAACAATGAAGGCTTGTATATAGACTTTAACAAATACTTTATGTCTGAAGGGATTGTGCATGTGAAATTTAAACATTCTGAATAAATACCAACACTCTGACACAAGCCAACACAATGAACCAGAGCAGAGAGCAAAATCACTGTTATATTTGCTCATCTTCTGTTATTGCACAGTACATTTGTGTTGGCTTTGTTTTCTGCTTGTCAGAAATGAAACTCCCTGCAGTAAAATTAGACCAATGCGGCTAATTTATTGTAATATTTATGTATTCTCAGTAAGAAAAATTCCTCTGAAACAAACATTCCATCATAACATTGCCAAGGACGATGCCAAAATAAAGCTATAATTATATAATATAATAACCTTAATAATATATTTTTTGTCTGATTGCTCTTTTGTTCAAACTTAATGAGGGGAAAAAACTTTCTGCTTCATAATACGACCACAATGTGTGAGAGAAAGCAGAGAAAATGTTCATCACCCCTCATGTTCTGTTATTCACCATTATGAGCTATTTCATAACACTATTTCTCTAATAAAAGTAGATTATAACGATTACATGTGCTGTGATTCTGTTTTCTTGCCCTTGTTCTGAGAGATCAGCGGTTCTGTATATGAGCCTGTC
>NW_007578303.1:198432-252931 GCF_000690725.1 Stegastes partitus
TGTATAGATAATGGATGGATGGACAATTCAAAACTACAAGAAATACCACAGGCCTCTATGATTAAGTATTCCATGCCTAAAAGAACAGACACGTTGCTTTTGGGTATCATTTTAAGCAATAACACAAATGAAAATGGAAAAATACAACAATATCTTATTGTAGAAAACTGAAATTTTTAGCTCTTCATGAGATTCTAAACCTCTCAGCTGCAGGTTTGATCCACTTCTCTCAGGTTTAAGTTTCAGTTTTTCCCCCCCAGATGCTCAATTAGAAAGATCAGATGCATGCAGTGTTTTCTTCTCATCCCTCCTTTGCTGCTTTTAGATGTATGTTTTGGGTCACTTCCCTCCCAGAGGAGCCGAGATCTGCGACTCTTTTTTTTTTTTTTGCTCCGTAGCACATTTATATTCCATTGTGTCCTGCACAGATGAAAGACGAGAGAATTCTTTCTACTGACACCTGTTGTGCAATGGTCTACAAGAAACTGGAGATGCTTGTCAACATGCATTTGAACAAACTCCTGCCCTGCTTATGAATGCCTCTCTCTAACCTGGTCCAACCTGTTGTCTCTTAATGGTGGAGATCAGCTTTTTATTTCTCCTCCACCGTTCAGAGTACAGGTCAGAAAAAGGTTTGCACACTTCTAACCCACAAATAAGAAATTAAAATCTCTTTTGAAGCATTTCCTTCAAAGGCAAAGCTTCGATTTTATAGAAGTTCCTCAGGCTGGATGGAGCCTTTGAAGAAAAATGCTTTAAAAGAGAGTTACTTATTTAGAGCCAGAAACCTTTTCCTGACCTCCATCTAACTTTTTTTTGTGTGTGTGTGTTTTGCACCTTTAACATTTTTGGTTGGATTTGGGATCATTCAGACAATCCTTCTGTTCAATCCAGGGTCAGTTCTTCCTCTTGAAGCTACTGTTGTTCTACAGACTTTAAACTTTCTCTTGCTTACAGCAGTTCAGAGGAACGTCCAGGCGAGGGGAGATGGTTTTGTAGCCTTCGTAGTCGCTGGTCCAGGTTCAGTTTGCTGCACACAAGGATGCCAAGTAGCACAATGAGCATTTTTCAGGTAGAACATCAGTATTCCCAAGCAGTTTTTACAAGGTTATATAAAGATATAACATATTATTAATGAACTTTCAAGATGCTGGTGGGCAGATTTAAGAATGTTGCACAGAGCCAGGACGGCTGTTTTCATATTTACTAACTATAATTAGCTGTAACCCTAAATTTAGCAAAGAGACATTAGAGTCAAATTCCAAACTGCCACTTTAACAGTGTTTCGAACTCTGACATTGACAAGTAGCAGAGTTCCGTCTTTGTTTTTATAGAAAATTTTATTCAACATACATTTTCCAGCAAAAAGGCAATATACAGGAATAGTTGTCGTACACTGCTGCTACACTGAGGATTTTAAACTGGAAAAGATCAAATTAAGGTGTGATTCTGCAGGTCATCTTTGTACTGCACTTTTTAACAAGACAAACCAATGCAGTTAGTTTTGAAAAGAAACAACAATCCAAATGTAACAGAAAAAAAAAAATTTGTCAATGGTACATCAGGAACGCAAAAAAATAAAGAAGGAAAAAAAAAAAGAAACCTACACACAAGAAATATGAACATCTGGCTCCTTCTGTACCCAACAACAAAGGCTTGTGTTTTTCTTAAATTTTACACGTTCATAACTTTTAAATATACAATTCTTAAATGTTGTCTTTACAGAGCCAGCTATGCGCTATTTAGGGGTGCATTCCATCTGTGCTTTAAAAGAAACAAACAAAAGAAAAAAAATAAATTCATAGGGCTTAAAGTGTTTCTTACAATGCTGGTTTTTTTTTTTGTCTCTACACAATCCTCAAACCTGTGGGGCTCTAAGTGTCTGCAGCTCCCTACCAAAGCACAGCGCAATTACTGCTCCCAACCACCTGGAGGCGACAGTTTCAATCAAGAGAGGAAGATGGGAGGGAGCCTGTATGTATGTGTTTGTGTTTAGAGGAGGAATGACTGAGAAAAAACACAACAACAATCTCCCCCTCCCCACGCAAAATCAGAAAAATCAATAAAAGGAAGAGAAAGTCAGAGGGGGGGGTTATGTTCGTGCATGAGTGAGTGTGAGTGTGTGTGTGTGTGTGTGTGTTCCGTGAAAAAATTAAGAAGCAACTCACAACCAAAATGTACATTTGCCAGTCCTGAGAAACCATTACGTGCCAACTTTCAAGATGAAATACAGACAAAATCTCCTTATTTTTTTCCCCCATTTATTTTTTAAACAGATGCCGTTTTGCAGACTTTTTTATTTTATTATACAAGATCTGCAGAAAGAGACAAAAAAAAAAAAAAAAAGAATTACTTTTTTCCTCCAAACAAACTAAGTGAGAAAGAATTGTGTGTAAACTTGGAAATACTGGTTTTTGTTGCACTATAGGATGGGAGCAGGAAATATAAAGAACTTCATCAGGGCAACTAGTGAGCCTCAGGGTGGATGCCAGCTTGCGGTATCAGTCAGCCCTCTCCCTCTTTTTTCTGTCAGTTAGTCCTCGCCCACATCCTTCCATCAAACTCTGCACACAGCAGCATGCCGCCTCTTCAAACAACGCTTTATTTAAACCCCCCTCCGAAAAATCTGAATGACAAAAAACTGGTGAGTGAAGTCGGAAAGGGAAAAAAAAATCTGTCTAGAAGTTCATATATATTTATATATATATAAATATATACGCGTGTATGTATATATGTATATATATATACTTATATTTATACTGTGTCCCAATTCCTCTCCCTCTCCCCCTTCACTGCTTTTATCATAAAATCCAATTTCATTTCTCCCACTTCCAGACAGGCAACAAAAAGCAGGCAGTCAACAGGTAGA
Source organism: Stegastes partitus (assembly GCF_000690725.1). Classification (NCBI taxonomy): domain Eukaryota; kingdom Metazoa; phylum Chordata; class Actinopteri; family Pomacentridae; genus Stegastes; species Stegastes partitus. The sequence continues at coordinate 201,302 of NW_007578303.1, forward strand.
GAAGCCAGAAAAAAGAAAAAGAAAAAAAAAAGAAAAGAAAAATAACAATCGATCAACCTCAAACGTAGAGGGAGACGATTGGAAAAAATAAAATAAAATATACAACAAAATAAACAGTCAGGAGGTGGTTGGTGCAGTTTATTTTGTGGTTGAAGAATAATCCGTCAGCTGCAGCGAGATCCGTATCACTGAAGACATAGTGTCGGTGTAGAGCTGTAGAGGTGTCCAGGCGGGGTGTTAAAAGTGATGAATACGCACACGCTCGCACGCACACAAGCACACGCTCAGTCTCTCACACGTAAACACACGTACGTATGCACGCACACACACATACACACGGTTGGTTACAGTCTGTGGTTATGGTTTGTTAAAGTAGGTAGGGAGGAAGGCGGAGCAGGAGAGGAGGAGGAGGAGGAGGAAGAGGAGGAGGAGGAGGACAAAGAGGAAGGGCGGGCTGCTTTAGTTGTGGATCTTGATTGCTTTCTCCAGGTAGGTGTAGCGACCTCTCTTTGGAGCTTTGTTGAAATGATCCAACCCTAGCCAGGGGCGCGGGTGGGACATGTTACCTGTGGTGGAGATAACGCCAAAGAGGTCATTAGACTCGTCTCCCACTGCCGATGTGAAATGTTAATTAGCAACAGGAGGGATAGCAGTCGTGAAGCTCATTACAAACAGCAGTGGTGGCAGTATTGCTGTCTCAGGCTACATCAACACTATTAAACACAGAACCGCTGCTTTGTTTACGTCCAGGATAACACATTTTATGACCCCTACAACTGAGACAAAGACGTTCGCTTTCACCTTCAATCCTTTGATCCCTGATTGATCACACTTGTATTATTTGACCGTTTTCAGCAAGAAAACAAACATCTGCCTCGTCTACCTGTGGTTCATTTAATACTTAAAACAATTCAGGCAACAGGCATTTCTAACCTTGCTGTTAAGGACATCACTGGTCTTACCTCTCGAGACTGCTGCTCTTCCTTTACTGGAATTTTCTACAACTAAACAACCAACCCTCTACTTCATGTTTTCTCCAGACTAACTTCTGGAGTAAGTAGCCAACACCCAGCTAGCTATGCAGCTGCAGTGCCTCATCACTCTAGTTACGAAGGTACACTCAGAGAGGTGTGTGACCCAAAAAAAGAGTGAAATAAGGTGATTTAATGTCAGATTCACCCACGCTAAATCCGTGATTTTTGTTCACGATTTACAAAGTTTGCTATGAGCAGAGTGTATTTTAAATGTCAACATCACAGTCGATCATGTTTATTTATTGCAGGAGGCCAAAGTAATGATCGCTGCTGATATCAATTTTACTTTGCAGCCCTAACACTGCTTTAGACATTGTGACTGAATGTAGTGCTTTTTCTTCATATTCATTATCAGGCGTGAGTCAGGACTCTCCATCTCCTCCAGCCGCCTCATCCCTCATTTAGTTTTTGTAAAATAATCAACTATAGACTGCTTTATCTGTGGAACACTGTAAAAACTAAATGGATTGTCCCACAACGGCTAGCAAAGTAGCTCAAAATCAGCCCAATGATTGTCATGCAGTTGCATAAATGACAGTAAAATTTTAACTCCAGAAATGGTTCCCTATGCAAGCATTTCAGTCGCAGTCTGTAGCCCTATGATAACATCAGCACCCACATGCAAAACGCACGGAGACGTTCATGCAATCTGGTTTATTGGGCATGATAGTATGCGCAAAGATCATTTCATCTGAAAGGAGATCATTTTCCTACCAACACTGTTCTAAAACACATTAGTTTGGATACAACCTCACAGAGAATTTGCTTAACACAAAAGAATATTTACCCAAACGTATCTCACAGGAATCACTACGATATTAAGGAGCATTAAAGCATTTTTAGTAACAGTAAATCTAACAGAACTTAAACTTCTTTTTTTAGATGAGTCAAGCTTTATTGATTCAAATGTCCTCTACAATAAAAGCCAAATCAAGGTTATGTTATGACACTGCAACATCTTGTGTTGAGGTGTGGTAACGTATGTGCAATATTTTCACATTACAGAAGCCTTCAAAATTCCTGATTGTTTACTTGCACTTGAATTCCTGGACTGCTCCTTACCAACGTTGACAAATTTCAAACAGAATTTAGTATGAATGTTTCTGTTATAAGAGGTCATTATGCACATGTACAGGTTTAGATGATTTTTGGGAGCCTATTAGAATATGTTTAGATGCCTTAATGTTTAAAAAACACATTATTTTTTCTCATACTCTACAACTGCTGCAGCACCATCTCTGAGCGTAAGGATATACGCCGAGCAGTAGTCACTCTATTGAGAAAATAATGGCAGGCTGTTAGGAAGCTGCTCTTTTTTTAAATTTTTTTTTTTAGGTGTTTGAAGGCAAACCGTTGTCCAAATCAGCACGGTGACATAGATGTGTAACGGCAGGACCTAAAATTAGCCATTTTGGACAGAGAAGGAAGAGTGTTTCCTGAGGGAGTGAAGAATTCCCTTTGGCATACGACTTTGTAGGTTTGCAGACCATCGATGTGAAATGCAGCTATAAAAACAGACCGAAGGCAAGAGAAAACCCCAATAGTATGACATGGGGTCTTTTAAGTTGTGAATAAAGTTCAAAAAGAAACAAGCTGAGGGTTATAGGTTCAAATGACTGGAGCAGCTGTTTAATAATCTCAGAAATGCATTAAAGTTAAATTAAACCTTCCAGGAATCGAAGGAGACTTAAGGAGGACCTTGTGCAGTGCCAACACGGTGACCACACTCAATAAGCAATCTCTGTCCTTGTGGTGCATTCGCCTGCTTTTGTTTTATTTATGAGCCGACTTAAAGCCTGTTGCACTCATACAGTTTCTACCATTAGCATAATCTCAGTAACAGTCATATTAGTGGCCCTCCCAGCAGCAATAATTACCTGGCTGTGGTTCAAAGTCCTTCAGGTTGACCTCGTACTCATCTTCAGTGATGTACTGATGCCGGCCCATCATCACAATCGCAAACTTGAACTGGAAATACACAAAGACACACGTGTAACAGTTAATTCGGTGGACAACACTGAATTAAACTGCCTTATAAGTATCAGGATGAGATTACTTATACTGACTATAATTAAGGGATATTATCAGAGAGAGACTCGCTACTTAAAGAATCCTGAACAGAAATCTATCCAAAACTGCCCCTCCACTCAAAAAGCCAATCATCTGTTACATAACAACCTAAATCATGTTGCTGCACTCTATAACCTGCAGGAAAAAATGCAATTTAAAGCCAATTTTGGGGTAAAGTCGCCAAACTTTTTAGGCAGTTTTTCTCAGCATCAACTGGTGATTCTACACATCAAGCTTTTATGTCCCAGTGGCCGATGAAATCACAGTTACAGCTATTTCCTCATTCATCTGGATAGGAGCCTGACCTGAAGTAACAGCCCAAGGGTGTTACCTAGATGGCTGCTGAGTAGCGAGACTTGCCTATAAGGACTTTGGTATAACATCAAGAAAAGCATCATGTTGTACCTTCTCAAATTCTTTCTCTTGGATGTCCAGCATGGTCTGGATCCTTCTCATCACCTCCCGAAATGACTCACCCTACGGATGTGCGTTGGAGGTGGTTGTTAATCAAGAAAACACAACACATACTTCATATTGTTAGGCTTTTACAAAAGTGCACACAGACACACACCTGTCTGATTTTGAGCAAGAAGGGAATCCCAAAGGTGCCAAAGACTTCCTTGTGGAAGTGAGCGACTGGAATTAGCATTTCACTGTCCTTGTCCAAGTCCACCTGGTCCAAAGGAATCTCCTGAACAAGAGAAAGGAAATGAGAAAAGTGAGAGGGGAAGATGGAGCCACACAGTTACTAGAAACAGACCAGTTTGTACACTAATTACAAGGTGCTGAAAAAGAAAACGGTGTTCAGCCAGATCAAGATTTACCTGCCACTTTGAGGGAGGAATTTAGGTTCTAGTTCAAGTTTTCACCATGCTGTAGTGATGGGAGTACAACCAGACATCCCTCTTGATGCTGTTTTGTGTGTAAGAGACTAAAAACCTTTTAACCAGAAGAGGTCTGTGCTTCATTTTACTGTTTAATCTTTATCAAGCGAGTCGGAATATTTTAAAGAAGTACTACTCCTGGAAATAACAGGCGCTATAGGGGCCGAGTGTTTCGAACAAACTTAGCAGACTGTGTCTAAAAAAACAAGTTGATTGCCTGCTAGGTGAAGTGACTGAGGGAAGTAAAACGGCTAAAAATAAACTAAAAAGAAAAGTGACACTATAAACAATCGCATCAGGAAAACCTCACATACACACTTACCTCTATTCTGAAGGTGCGGCTGGCAGCAGGAGATAAACATTCTAGCAGCTCGTCCTCCTGGTGAACCCCAATGATTTTATAGCTTACTATCTCTAACAGCCTGCAGTGGCAGAGACAGAGAGAAAGGATTAATACTCTGCTGCAGCTTCTCAAACACATCAAAACTGATTTTCAGAGCAGAAAAAAAAACTCACATTACACCAGGGATAACATAAGAATTATTCAAAAATAATAATAATTGGAGGCAGACATAAAAAAATCCCAGTGCCATCAAATGAAGCAGGTTTATAAAAATTAGATGAGGCTGTGGTTGCTGCCTTAGATCTGAGTCACTGTGAGGGCACGAAGGGAGGAAACGACTAGAATAGCCAAGCAACCACTAACATTTTTAAATAAAAAAAGCTCAGTCAAAACCTGTCTCAATGTCCTGAATCACAGTTTGCACAAGGATAAGATAAAACTAACTGGAATATATCCACAAAATCCAAAATGGTGCCCAAGTGTAGACACACCCGGCTGTGTTCTCTGAACCAAAGACATGCTGGGGAGAATAGTAGCTTCGATGTAGGAGAAATGTTCACAACTTAAAGATCAAAGTATCAGGTGAGTTCTGGACTGAGTTTAGTGGAGAAACCACAAGGAGAAAGAGACTTCAGATACTCTTGGACTGGACAAATAGCCCAGCTGTTGGCTTCCAGCGGTTATAATCAATGTGACAGTTATTTTTATATGTAAACATACATGTATGTACAAACACCAGCACACTCAATCATGACTGAAACTGGGTAACAATGCTTGGAGGGTGTTGTGAGGTTGATCTACCAATCTGTATTTTTATATAAAAATTCTGTGCCACCGTATGCTAATTTTCCATACGTTTGGACAGCTGCCTCTACAGGGAGCTGTGGATGCATCAAAATCAAAGTTGGTATGCAATAACTTTGATTGTAGGCTTTGACAGGAACCATGTCCGCCATATTTCTCTCAAACACATTTGAAATGATGACACACACACACACACGTGCACACTCTCATAGTATAGCTACCTGAGCTTCTCAGAGCCTTTTTCAGACAGCTCCACTGCTTTTTTACATTCTTCCAAAAGGTCCCGCACACAGCCGTGCTTGTCAGGGTAGAGGGTGATCTCCTGCAACAAACATATGTGCACAGTTCACGTCTCTGCTTGAATCACACCAACGTTTTACTTTGTATGTGCAGACATATGAACAAGTCCATCTTCCTCAGCCAAAATGTCAGTGTGTGTGAGTGTGTGTGCGTGTTACCTCCTCTCTGAACTGGCTGTTGAGCCATATGGATTTAAAACTCCTCCTGTTCTCAAAGTCTGTAATCTTCATCTTTAACTGTGGACACATAAGAGAGAAAACATTGCTTCAAAATCCTTGTAGGTTTAACTACAGACAAATACCTTAAACCAACTACGGGATTGAACATACCAACCGATTTATTAAGAAAATAACATTGTGATAGAAGATAATAAGTGTCTTATCAGGAATGTGGTCTCTTTCTAATATGGGAATACCTGTTTTAACTGATGGCTGAAAGCTAGCTAGGGTATCTTGTGTTTTTTCTGAGCTGAGAGTGGACCATCTACAATAAACTACGTCACTATGAGCAGCTGGATTGGTCCAAAAACACCTTCATGGGAGGAACCAGACCAGCTTTGACAACAGTATAGTTTCTCCAACTTTCAGGAATGCAGAAGGTATTTTTAGTCAAAATCATTTTTTCCTATCAGATGTCAAAAGTGGTTTTATGGGGGGAAAAAATCCACAAGAAGAATAAGGAAAGCAGACTAGAGGAAAAATAACCTGATCTAAATTCAAAACAATTGAGTGTTCAGATAATAAGGATGAAGGAAATAAAGATGATGAGCAACAAGTGAAATAGTGGAAAACAAACATTACATCAGCTGCTTGAAACACTAAACTCAAATAGCAGCTGTCTTGTTTAAACTACTGCACACTCTCAAAACTTAAGGCATGGGGGAAAGAAAACAAAATCTGAACTCTTGAGAAGGCTGAAGCTGGCGAACCATTCCTACCTGCTGGTAGTAGAGTTTCTTGGGCTGCCGAGGCTTGAAGAATTGCAGCAGGTCCCGCAGCGTTCCCTCATAGTTGTGTCTGAGAGGATTCCCTGGACCGTCCCTGTACCTGGCCACCACACCACCAGGCAGGGGGGGAGGACAACAAAGGGGAGGAGAGAAGGATGGAAGACGAACAGCAAGTGGGAAAGAAAGACGTGAAAGAGGAGAGAAAACAGACAAGTGGATAAGAAAAGCAAAGGAGGAGAGGGAGGTGAACAGCAGGGCAAGACAAGGAAAATTATAGGGGGTGCAGAGGCGAAGGAGAAAGGAGAGAGAGAGAGACAGATAGAGAGAGAGAGAGCGAGAGAGACAGAGAGAGAGAGAGAGGAGGAAAAGAAGGAGTCAGAGAGGGAGGAGTAAGAGGAAAACAACAAAGACAGGTGGGGGGGGACAGGTTACGCAACATTTCTACAAACAACTGTAAGTAATCAAATCAAAGGCAAACCTGACACATACCATGAAAATAACAACACAGTGTAAATGTACACACTCACGTCTCACAAGTCAAGAAGGATTTGGAATTGTAATCAAAATTCAGATTTAAAAAAAATACATATTATCATTAGACCATAAATCATCTTTAGCATCATCAAGTCAGTCAGAGGAAATCACGACATCACAAAGGGTTCTAATGCTCTTAAAAAGGGAATCGTAATGAAGGTTGTTCCCTTGTGTTTTGCTTCATTTTCAGCAAAGCTTTCATTGTACTGAATGTATTCAAAACTAAGAATAAATCCGACATTTTTATCCTTCCTTGACTTAGTGAGCACAACAGCTAAAACAGAAGATCGCTATCGTGTGTTGTTAGTGTTACTACATTCATACATCATGCACTGATTGTGTGTGCATGTGGATGAGACAAGCCTCCTACCCCTGTGACTTGAAGAACTGCAGCAGCATGGGATCTGTGTTCAACCTCTGCGCTACTGTCTTGGCCACCTGACAAACACACAGCACAAACATTAAAAGCGGTAGTACCACAGGCCTGTGTAGATTTCAGTGAAATGCCAACAAGGGAAAAAGGCATGTAAATATAAGATTTAGGATACTTCAAGCTGAGAACTTGGCACGTTTTAGCATTTTTTAAAAAAGATATGAATTTTGAATGCATCAGAAAAGTAGAGCCCAAATCACAAATGTTTAGCACAGCTACTCCCCACACACTTCCCTATTGTGGCTTAATATCAGTATAAATTCGAATTACAGAATAATTTCCGAAACATTAGGCCAGGTTTGAATGGCCAAGCTGTGTTTCTGATTTATAAAGCTAATTTATTCCTTATACCTGAGCTGATGCAAACACACTGAAATCCCACTTGTTATTTTTCCCCCCCAAACTTCAAATAATTATTCAAAGTACCACAATAGATTGTACCTGAAAATAGTTCATGCGGTTAGAGAGCGTGACCACGAAGCCAGGGTCGTTGTGGATGGTCTTGTCACAGAAAATGACATCCACCCGGTGGTAGAGATCCCGAAAATAGTCCTTGGCTGTAGGCAGCTCGCTGCTGTCATTCTCTGGGTCGTCCCTGCATTGTTGGAAGGAGGTGGAAAATATAATTTGAGGAACAGAATGTGCAGTATTGACAGCAAAGGAGATGAAAGACAATGAGAAGAAAGAATAAAGATAGTTGTGAGTGAGACAAATGGAAGAATAAGTAGGAGTGACAAAGGACAGAAAGAGCAGAACAGAAGTAGGTCGATGCAGGTTGGGAGACACAAGCAGTGAGTACTGAGGACGCACTGGATGGCATAGTCAAAAAATTTTAAATAAACAGCTCTTCAACTGTACGAAGAACATTTCTAACCCAGATCTTTCTCTAAATGTGCACTCACTCTCACACACACACATTTCTCTTAAAGCCCCTACAGTCCTTTCTCCTTGTTGTTTCTCTGTATTTCATCAGAAATATCAAAGTGTCCAGAGACATCTAAGTCCTAGTCTGCATGTTTCTCTGCCACTTTATTAGGACAAAACACATCAATGTGAAAAACTGTAATTGTGTAGGGCCTTGCTATATACTTGGTTGTATGTGCCATATTAAGGATACTTAAGATAGGTGGGAAGTGTAACAAGGATAAATGCCCCACAGAGAGAGATGCTAGTCCTGTGAGATGTTATTCCATCTTTGAAATATAGGTTATCACTTTCAAACTACAAACGGTGCACAGCAAACATCAAGGACGCTCACTGCATGTTAACCTGTACAGACGTTACTGGAAATATCATTGATGTTATTTTTAGGCTGCTAAAAGCTGTGCTTCCTTTCAGTCCAAAAAGAAACAATCCCACAGCACTTAAATTTCAAGACAAAATTCCACATTTTTACTTGTCTGATCCTACCAAAACGTGAAGTATACTGTGATACAAATTCGCCCAAAATGAATTTAATGCACAAAGAAATACTTACTTCTGGAAGACAATGATGTCCCCGTCCATGAGCTCATCCAGGGCCTTGTCCAGAGAGACATCATAGTCCTGTATCCGCTCTGTTAGATTGGGCTTTACTTCCTGTAACACATAGCATCAAGGTAAACATAGTCAAACTGAAGCTGTCTGGTAATTGCGCCAGAATATTTGATGAAGTATATGTAAACACCAGGGTGTGAGGAGGGGAAAAAAGTGATGCTGCATATGGCAGTGTGCAAGTGTGCACCAGAGTGTTTGAGAGACAAAGCTTGTCTACCAGATAGAAGAGTCTCAGAGTGTGAGAGTGTGAAGGAGCAAGTGAGAAACAGAGGGAGGAATGTGCCAGCAAGTTGAGTGCCACATAAATAGATCACCTCATAGAGGATAAGGCTAGTTTCCTGCTGAAAACCTGCTCTCTCACACATGACTGGCAGCAGGTCTCCTGGTTACAGGGAGAGAAGAAGAACAGAAAAATGATTTCCTCTTTAAACTAATAGCATTTTACCACAGACAGAAAACTCACAAGGTTTATCTTGTGTAAAGTTGGTGTCTTAAGCTTAATACAGAAGTTGCCACAACTTACTTATTTTGCAGGATATAGGTGTGTAGATATGTCCACAATAATTTAAGCTTCTGGTTTTGGGGTCATACATCTTCAAGAACAACATGACATCATCTAAAAAAAGGGAGAAAATCATTAAAGACACAGTAGGTCTTGCAAACAGCTTTGTGAAGAGTAGTAAACGTACTGTTAAAATTAAAAGCACTAAACACACAAGAATGAAGTTAAAATTATGTGGCTACGACATTACACAAAACCTGAAACTGTTATTACATTCCATCACTTTTTCCCACCATGTGAGAAGTATCCAGAGCAATCACAATCGAGGAAGCAGCATTTCTAGTATTTCAAGTTGTTCTGTGCCAACACAAACTAAATGCGACTAACAAATTGGACTGAAAAACTTTGACACCTTAAGAACAGGTTTTAGGTAAATAAAAAAAAAATTTTTTTTAAATGATGCTCAGGCAGGAAATCAACAAAATGTGTGAAACATTGCTGAGATTGACACCAAGCTGAATGAGCGCTGACGTGGAGAACTTACGGTCTTTGTCAAACTTGGGTAACGTGGCCCCGCTGGCTGCCATCTCTGGATCCACCGTCTCTAGAAATATTGTCCAGGGGTTTTCATTGTCACTCAAGTCAATCATCTGAAACATAAACATGTGCAAGCATGAAAAAAAAGAATGCTTTCCAATGATAACAACTCAAAGGTAGAACGGTGCCATTTCCCAAGAGTGGAGCACACATACAGATTAGTGTAATGTATGTATTTATGAGCAACACATCAGGGGTGGCACCAACAATAAGGCGACACTGAAATGAAAGGTTATACATGGAACATTGTATGGACAGTTGATACATTACTAAAGGGATAAACACACAACTACTGGCAGGGAGGATTCATTTCAGAAAAGACTGAACTCAACTTTGTACATGTTTTGTAGCAGTGGCCGCATTATTACATATTCTCTATGCCATTTAATTCCTGTTTGTAGTAACAGTATTGTGGATTGTGTTATAAATATACAGAGAACACTGGTCAGAAGCTTTGTGATGCATTTTTACTCCTTCACAACACAAAACTATTACTAATTGTAACAGTTCAAAACCTTGAGCTCACACATTTCAGTTTGGTTTTTTTTTTGTTGAAAAACACAGTTTCCTTCTTTTTGAGATAAAGTACGGTGCCAAAATCTGTATGGGAAACCATGATGAGATACAGTGTTACGTTTCTCACCTGACTGGGCACAACAACAGAGTAAAACTCGAACATCGAAATACCTAAACAGCTCACACACCCACAAACAGCCAACACCTACCGACTTGTTGCAGTCAGCCTCGTAGTCAAGCATGGCGGGTCGCTTAGTTCCATTGCTACGGGCCTGCATGGGCCACAGCCTCATCTGGTCCTGTGGGAAACCCTGCAGCACATCAATATGTGAGTTCCTAACAGTTTTTCATTCTCAGGTGTAATTTGCACTTAAAATTTAAAAAAAAAAAAAACTTGGGAAGCAGCAACAGGAAGAGAAGGCAAACCGAGCACAACCCTGTTATTTACTGATTAGCCCAACTTACAAGCCACTGTGGTATACACTTGTCAATTTCTTGATGATCAGTGGGAGGAAGGGAGAATTAGAGTAAAGGTGTGTGTACTTTAGACTGGCAGTGCAGATTAGACATGGCAGGCAAACAGGAAAGGCAACAAGCCTTCTCTTGCTCATGTGTTTGGAGTTACTTCACACACAGTATGTGGTTGAAGATAATTTGTCATCAAGAAAAACAAAATCCACTTCATGTTGGGTGCTTTAAAACCCAACAAGTTTAATGAGCCACCTACAGGCAATCAAATCTGAATTGAACTTATCTCTAAAATCTATTTATTTTTTAACAATTTTAAGCAATAAACAATAATCAGTGTACTTCTACTCATACAGCTTGGTAATCTAGAGTTCCCAATACACATATCTTTAAAATGTTCCTCATCACACACTCTTGAGTCACTCACCATGGTCTGGGAGAGATTCTGGACAAACTCCTGCAGCGTGGAGCTCTTCAGGACCTTGAAGACTGTGTATTTCACTTTCTCCTCGTCATACATGTCATTGCCCTGATGACCACAGAACTGGTCCTCTGTCACCATCTACGTCGAGAAGGAAGAAGAACAACCTTAGTGGCTGATAATCAAACTGGACAAAGAACCAAATGAATTTTTAAAAAAAGAGAGAACAAAAAGCAACAGGGGAATACACAAAACAATAGGCAGACATTTGCCCCAACTGCCTGAAGTTACTATTGCTGCAGTTATTTTAGCATTTCACGCATTAAATCAAACAGAAGGTAGCAATAAGTCAGTAACTAAGTACTCAAAACTCTTTTCAGGTTTTGCCTTAGCATGTGACGTGTTCTGTCAAAACATCTACCACTGAGTGCATTTTGGTTTGGAAGCTCCACTGCTGAGATTGCTTAAATTGAAAAAGTGTTCTTTTGGTTTACAGTCAAAATGCACACTGGTGTTTCACAAAACCTCATACTAGCATATAAATGTTACTCTTGTCACCTCTTCAGAGGAAAGCAATAAGAGAAATGAACCTCTGTGCTGACTTAGTCAAGTAATAAAGTCAGTGCAGTAAACATCTTTTAACAGGGTAAACCGCTGTCATTTAACAAGCATGTTTCCTTATTATCACTCGCTGCTCTTCTCTCAATCTCAACCACACAGTGATACGCAGAGCCTTTAGTCCTTACTGCTGCTTATAGGTTGCTCTCAGTCTGACAAAACAAGCACTGACTCCATTTTATAGAAAGTAATGGGCTTTTTGTCAGCCGACCAGAACCTGGACAATCCTCTATATATATGTGCCAATATAAATGATATAACAGGCACAGTTCTCACAGGCAATTTTTTTGATACTAGATATTTATACCATAATTTGCTGGTCAGAAAAATGGTAACTTTCATCTAACTATGAAACACATCCAAACTCTGTTAAGGTGTATGATGTATTTTCACATTAAAAAACGACAAACAAAAAAGGACAGCTTCTTAATACTGCTATGCTGACATCTTTTGACAAAAATATTTGTCATTATTGATTTTTATCAAAAACATTGTATTAGTGTGTTTAATACACACGTAACACATGAAGCTCAATATTGCATGCTTGCACTTCTCAAACAATGAGCGCCACATCACTTACATCACAGTGTGTAACTTCAGAGTCTATAAAGATCCACTCTGCCGGGTTTAGTGTGTTAATCTCTAAATCAGCACTACTTTACTTTAATTGTAAAGCACTACAACAAAACAGGAAGCTTCATATTTCCATCATAGTTCCTTCAGCATTGTAATAGCAGACAGGTTTCTCATGAATACATTATCTTAAAGACTACTTATTTGCAACAAGCAGCGCTGCACTGGGGTGATTCTAAAATAAAGTGGCCACCAAAGTACTTTGAGTCTGCAGACACAGAGAGCATTTAACCTTTCTGGTTCCCTACCTGAACCTGCATGTAGAGGTGAGCCTCTTGGCGTTCCTTCCTCTTCTGTGCCTCCACCCTCTTCTCCTCCTGTAGACGCTCCACCAGCTGCTGGGGGATGTCCACGTCAGTCATCGGCTGAAGCACCTCACCTGAGATACAGGAATCAGCACAAGTAAGAAGTATGTGACAAACAGTGTAATACAGTAAGATCTGAGTTTATTACAATCATACAGGTATAAAAGAGGAATTAAATGTTCCCTTATCCCTCATACATGTTCCATCCTGTCTAAACAGTACTGTATTTAATGGCACATTAACAAGGGCAGTTAAGAGGAACCATTCATGTGTTTAAGGGACAGCATCTCTGGCACCAGCCTTTTCTTTTTTCTTTTTTTTTTATTAGACAGAAGGAGGGCGCATATTACTTACTGAGCTTGGACTCACGAATGTAGACCAACATGTATGCGTTGGTGCAGTGACGGACTGAGAGGTCATCATCATGTCCGCCATAGTTGTGTTCTATGGCCTCCTCCTTGGTACACCGTGACACTACGTCGTCATCGAACTTACACCACTGCAGAGCGAGAGAGGGATGGTTGTTGTGGGAAGGGATCAAAGGCAGTGATGAGGAAGCCAGAGGAGGATAAGGAACGAAGGGAGGAGGGGGGGGACGGGACAGGAAGGAAAAGAGAAAACCAGACAACACTTAAGGCAACCATTTATGTCAAGTCATCTTAAAATGTTTTTAATTAACCCCGAATGCAATACAGTTAATAATGCCTAAATTCTACAAAAATAAACACAAAAGACTTCCCTGATTGTATGCTATAACACCCATAAGCCTCCCATTGTCCCCTGCTTGAAAGGATACAGTCTATGCATGCCATTTAAGAGGCAGGAGTTTCCTAGATGAGTGGGACTGGCTGAGGGTGTTGTATGTAGTTAAGTGTGTGACAGAGCACTTCTTGAGATTTACAGATTTATTATAACAATAAACAGGTCATACAGTGACTGAGCTCTGAAGCTGTAAAAATGTGCATTCTGCAGAGATTAGCACTGGATTTGTGCAATGACTCATTTCTGACAGGGCAATATTTATCCTACTACATATATAACTGAGCACTGGTCTTGAAACATCTCGTACTTTGACATTAGGTGGTACCATACCCTTCTGTCAGGCAGCTTGTGTGTTTGTCAACTATGATGCATTTGCTCTGTGAATCTGAGTGGGTAGCTCCACTGGGTTTTTACCATCTTTGTATATTTTTGGAATACCTCGTCACTTAAGAACTGGCAGGTACTTATTTTGTATCTTGAATCTTGATATGTGCAGCTGCAGTGAGACATCATTTCCAAACACAGATGCATTCTGCATAGCCATCATGTAAGTTGTTATCTTTAAGACCTTTGTACCATCTCTGCACCTAAACATGTCATTTCATGTGATTAGATATCCTGAGACTTTAATAAATTCTACAACAATTGCTAGTATTGTATTTATGTCGACAGCAGATTGGTGCAGAAGGACACTTAATTAAATCTAAAAGAGCTGGGTGTTCAATGCTCAGTCTAAAGTAAACACAAAAACTTGTGCCTTCTAAAATTATATCTAGTCGTGTACAAATCCCAACAAGTGTGAATCCCACTAAGCCCACCCGTGAATTTTTTGTGAAAGGTGCATAAAAAAAATTGTTCTCACTATTGGTTCCTTGACACTCACTTTGCCGTCTCCTTTGGGGTTAAGATAGACGACGTAGTGACCGCCATGGTTGTCCCCACTGTGCACTAGCACTGCATGAAGGATGTAGTTGGCTGGGTCCTTGGAGTCTGGCTTCTGAAGGAACTCATCCAAAGGTAACTGATCTGGAAACTCAAACCTGTAGAGGAGAGGAGGAGGGAGAAGCAGTGAGGACAGACAGATGAGGATAAGGTGAAAGGGGCAGTTAAGGGGATGGAGAAAGGGAAGATGACAATTGTATGGCAGGCAAGGAGGGAGAGATTAGGGAAGAGAGAGGGTGGCAGACACAATAAATTTCAATGGTCAGTCAAGAAAAGGAGTGTGACAGCAGAAATTAAAAAAAAAGAAAATAGAAAAGGGACGCATAGATAAAAGATGCTTGAATAAAGGGTCAAATATGAGAAAATAAGCAGCATATAAAATGCAAGAAAGACAGCAAGTTTAAACTCAAACATGATGCGAATCAACTGCCACTCCCCACCCACTCACTCACTGGATGTGTGTTGTGTGTGTGTGTGTGTGTGTGTGTGTGTGCGCATAGTGTATACATATACAAAGCCCTCGGGGCCCAGGTGCCCGTGGCACCATCACAAGGATGACTCACAGTTTGCAGAGATGCTACAGAGGAAAATGTTTTTTTCTAGATGGCTGGTGTGCGTTCTCAAAGTGTCACATTATTCTGTCGGATTATTAAAACACCATTAGCTCCTACAAAGCTTTGCAAAGAATGATCGAGCCTACAGGAAACAATCGCGGTGACTTCCTTTCTCACTGTCTTGAGGGCAGAAGGTCAGGTCATGCTTTTTCACAGAGTGGAGGCTCAAGTTCCGTTTCTGGTGATACGCAGCTTGTTTAACTTATGGTAATATGGACCAGACTTGTACTAAAATTATTCAAAATGCACCAGCCACTGATGCATTGTGTGACTGAGTGTGACAGGAATGATATACTTCAAGCAAAAATTCTTTAATCCAACATAGCCTGTGTGTTTCTTAGATTCCCAGATGGCTTGGAGAGATAGCTCATGCTAGAGCAATAAACTATAAAAGCTGAGGAATAAAAATGCAAACTGGGACCACTGTAGAAACTCCAGCTCAGAGAGAAAAGACAACATACGCAATTCCATATGGGGCCTCTGCCTGAACGTAGACTTCAAATGTGACTGTCATCATCAGTGAAGAATAACAAAAGAAAAAAAAAAAAGAAAGAATGATCACGTAGACAGAGAGTGAAGTGAGAGTGAAGCCTGGTGCACTACCTGTCGTTTATCTTGATGTTTTGGTCAGTCTGTGGATCATACATGAACCTCATCAGCTGCAGATGTAGGATTGGAGGAAAGGTAAGGAACTTCACTCCCTTTTCTGCTTCCTGCATAGCAAACAAGCATATCAGGCATCTGGTCAGGACATCCCGTTGACATTCATTCTCCAACTTTAAACGCATATAACTTGAAGTCACTCATTCTAACAACACTGTGACGCAGTTTTCACGCTTACAACTTACAATAGCTGCACATTTTTCATTTTTTGTATTCTTTTCATTTCACCGACACTTCCTCTTTGTTAACAGGAGGCAGGCTAGCCTGGGGATCTCATTTTGGAACTACATGTCTACGTAGCTTGGAGAAAGAAGATTGGACAAGAGCTACTAAAGAGAATCCAACAGAAAAAAAGTCTAGCTATTTAAACCTGGTTTTTGGACATTGCAAATCTTTGCACAATTTGCAATGTGAAGTGTTATCAAGTTAAGAGCACCCTCACATATATACAGACATTATCAGAAGAGTCCTACGTAATTAGATGACAAACTTGATGAAAATGTTGAGTTTAAATTAGCTTAAATATCAGCTACGATATTGCGAAACAAAAAACACATTTGAAAAACTACATTTAGTAAACAAAATACAATAATACTTTTGATCTGGTCACTTTAAAGTCTCACCTGCAGGCCATGCTCTCCTGCGTCATATTTGTTGTCTCCATCCAACTGTTCAGTTGCAACGTAATCTTTGAATGACTCAAAGACTAGAAATAAGCAGAGAACAGGGATGAAGTCCAAAAAACAGCCATATTAATAACAAGAACATATAACTAATGATCTAAATACAAGTTTGTTTAAGTAAGTCCCTTTACTTAATACTTGAACATCAGTAACTACCAGGAAAAGGGAAATACACTTGGTTTACAAAAAGCAGCAATGTGGTGTAGCATCAATGTTCCTTTGTTGAGTAAAACCATTAAGTTGTGCTGATGGTTTATACTCACTGTTCTTCTTTCCTTTTATGCTAAGCTGGATGTCATAGTAGTCCTCTATCCGCTCGGACCGGTAATCCACATGCTTACACTGGATATATGACTGGAGAGTAGCACAGACACAGACAGGAGCACACACACACAGACACACAGGGGTCAGACTGTATAATACAACAGGCAAAAAATATTATTTCTCAGAGGGTCACGTGTTGATTTAACCTCCTTCTATTCTTAAACTGACCTTGTTCCAGGCTACATCCTGTGCTAAGTTAGACTAATTCATGTCATCACTGTGTTTACAAAATGTGCTGTATGACACATGCTGCACTGACGTTACTGAGCAAAATATAAATGTGTAAACGCCATCTTCAACATACGAATAGCAGACATTTCCCGAACACGACTCATGTCTATTTGAACAATAACTCAAGGTAGTTTATATCATACAAAGTATAACCATACCTAAACAAGTAAAAAAAAAACGGGAAAAAACATACCACCATCTTTCCTCTGAACAGCTTTGGGATGGTTCCCTCAACGCAAGTGCCTTTCATTTTGTTCTCCACATTGTCCAGGAGCTGGAACACACACATGCACACAGGATGTCAGTAATTATTCAGCATGCAAACGCATTCTTAAAGAGTCTATGAGAGAACTCACCACTCTGCACAGCTCCTGCACATCGTGTTGCATGAAGCTATCTAGTGTTTCCCATCTTCACAAAAGAAACACACAAAACAAGGAAGTCAGGTATATACATATTTACCACATATCAGGAAACATGTCCATTTGACACACTAATAAAAAAAGTAGTTGGAAAGCGTCATCTTTACAAAAACTATACATGTTGCACCAGTAATAGCAGCTGATATCAAAGCAGCAGACCAAATAAACAGTGTGCAATGCAATTAATAGTTGTTTTCCATTTTTACTCTGAACTCAAGTTAACATCCTACTTCCTGATCTCACAAAAGAAAATCCTTCAAGTTGTTTTTCATTGCTAAAATACCACCTCCTACAATTGCACTTTGCAGAGAACAAGTGAAAAGATGTTTCATTTGTACCGAGAAAATCTGACAAATCAAGTGGCGTGCAATAACAGTTAGTTAACATTAAGCAAACCTTTCGCTTTCAGTGACATTGCTTTAATGTTCTGAGCAACAACAATAACACAATATAAAAGGTTGCAATGATACCACACCAAATACTGGCTTTACTTTTCATCCTAGCCTCCATTTTTGCTACGAAAAAAGGCAGGTAAGCTGTCAAAAAAAAAAAGAGTCTAACCTACCCAAAGGACTTGGTGAGTTTCTTGGTGCCAACGGGTTTGTCGCTATGTTGCAGCTCATAGAAAACCCTCTGCAGTGCCAGGGGAACACTCTTGGACGAGTCATCTCCTTCTGTGGGCATCATGTACACCGCCTGGGAGGAGAGGAGTCATGAGGATACATATGAGGATTATGAGTTTTAGAAAGTAATGCTCTTAGATCAAAGTGACTATTTTTCACTGTTTTGTGACGACTTTTACTATAATTAAACTTTGATATTCTGATGACATCAAAAGAACCCACATATTCAGGCGTGATATTGCAAAAGGTTAGAAAACAACATTGAGATCATGGTGAGTTTAAGGCATCGTTCACAAGGCAAGAGGCAACAGCTGTAGTAGAGCATGTTTTTTTTTTTTTTTTTTAAAGTACAAGTATATAACATACATTCTGTTTTTAAATGTTATAGTACATATTTGCCTGCATTTGATGTTGGCCTTGATGGGAACAAAGGGTACAAACGCTACATACGCGCAGCACATCTGATCAGTTAAAGCCAATGCATTCAGCAGACAGGGAAAACATACTGTATACATTATACAAAGAAAGATAAAACCATACCCGCCGTAGCTGGTTAGTGAAGAAGAGTGTCTGTAGCAGGCTATTCATGTAGCAGGTTGCGCCCTGGTTCTTGAGTCCAACATAGCCTGTGTGTTTCTTAGAGTCCCAGCTGGTTACAGAGAGAAGGCTGATGTTAGAGCAATAAATAAAACCAGAAAAGAGAAAATGTAAACTGGGAATGGGAATAAAGCACAGCTCAGAAAGAAAGGGCAACATACGCCACTCCATGTGGGGCATCTGCCTGGACATAGACTTCAAATGTGACTTTGTCATCATCTATGAAGCCCCTCTCCGGATCAGTCACATCCTGAAATACGACATCACCAAAAACGTTAACATCTTTAACGATGAGAAGAAATAAAAGCTTTTTTGTTTTTATTTAAGACAATAAAAACAACAACACAGAGATGTCCAAACAAACACTATAGAAAAAGCATACGTCTGTAGAAAAGAAAACAACCCTGCCAGCACTGCACTGTTTTATTAACTCAATCAAAAAATACATGAAAATTCAGCTGACAGGGTCTCCTGTGTGCATCAACTTTACCAGCCTCCACAACAAAAGAAAATGTTTCTTGGAATGAAAATATCTTAACAATAATTAGTCCAACCCTTTTGAATAGCCCTTCTACATTAATTAGTGGTCATTTTCTGTACTTACACTCCAGGACATGAAGTTGGAGAAGCCCCAGTCATTCTCTTTGTGGAAGAACAGGTGACTAATCCTGCGACTAAATGACTTCTCATCGTCTTTGTAGTTGATGATCTTCAGCATGGCTTGTGCGTGGCAAGACCATGACCTGAAACACATACATGACATTTTGAAAACTGTTTTTAAAACTTTAACACTGTGAAATAGACCATATTTGAACAATTTTATTATTCTCTCACAAACAACTGGTCTTCCTTGATTGGCATATGGACATAATGATTTGGAGCAGATCTAAATTCTGTTTAAACACTTCTTCAGCATATTGCATAATTAAAATCAGCAGATTTAGAAGATTGTGGGGGGTACAACAAACATTAGTCAACTGCACGACTCCTTTCATCTATGATACTGCACAAGACCAACAACCTGTGCGAAATTGCAAGTCAAATAAGCTAATTAACACTATGTTCTATTCATAAAACGCAGAAAGAATAAGGGGAATGACAATATGATAAGGCCTCAATTGCCAGTTTTACTTACTATTTTTTCATTTTGCTTAAAAGTGACTTTTTAAAATATGTTTCTACTACAACGCCCCAGAGGCATTAAAAAGCACTTTTATTTGATTAGCAGAATAGATCGTCAGGGTCATCGACAGAAATTAAACATGGATCTAAAAATTGGTGTAAACTAAACACAAATTTAAAAAAAAATACAAAATAACTGACAGCGCAATAATTTCCAAAACACACCTGAATCATCAACAGCTCATCAACTGCATTATAAACTAAATGACGATCACAGATGTGTTATCAAGCTGTGACAACTGATGTCTGTATTTGAAAAGTCCAAAAGCTCTCAGTTTCAACATACACATCCAAACAAATGGACAAGATTACTGTAAAATACCAATCAGGGGAAGGGAAAGTTTTACTGCATATTTTCCAGAATACAGTAATGCCAACCATTTAATAGGGCAGCGTTCCATTGAATAAGATAACCAAAGGAGTGGTGCTTCTCTTGTCACAGCTTACCGTAGAGCGGCAAAGAGGAAAAACACTGTTGAAAAACTAATTTGACATCTGGGCCAGTGTTTGCCAGAAGGCACATGAGAGATGCTAACAAACCGGAAGATGGTTTGATGGTCTGGCGCAAACCATATAACATGTTACTCTGATGTTACCAAAACGTCAAGAAGCAACACACAATGGCCAGCATGATGTATAGTGGTGCAGCATCAAGCAAGTGGGTGCACTTTTCTATAGCACACTTGAGTATGTTCATGTGGGTAGGAAATGAATCCTAAGCTAATTATATAGGCTAACCTTACAGATTTTACTCTGTTCAACTGTATACACAAATAGGGTTTTTCTATTGACAAGAGTTGGCCAGTGGCCACACTATGCCAAAACGTGATGAGATGCATTTCCACTGCAGCCTCACAGCACGGAATAGCTCCACTGAGCTGCACTGCTGCTGTCCTGTTAGATAGCAGGGCCAATCGTGGCCATTCAGTGCCAGGCTCCTCCTCTGTCCTCAGTACATTAACTGTGCTGGAGACTAGAAAGAAATCTGTTTGTAATGTATCTCTGTGTTAAGCTCTCAGCGCTTCGATAGTTTCTACCCAAGTGTCTGGGGGTTTGGAGTTTAGTTTTACTTATGTATCTTTGTGCATTCAGATATCAGTCGTATTTTACTTTTTAAAGACCATTTTTAGCTGTTTTATAGCTGCATCAAATTACTGCTGATGTAAACTGAATATTTATTGCTGTTGCAGCTTTACACTAAAAGCTTTCAACAGAAAAACTGGTGGGATGCTTTTATTGTGAAGACATTATAGGAAATATAATATGTTTATTACAGTGTTCAGAGCTTCATTAGCAGTTCAGGTGCAACTGTGAGGTGGAAAAACACTTGCAGCAAGCCAGCACAGCTCAACTGACTGCGACTGTTCACAGCATGGCACAGCACGACTAACCACCTCAAATGAATAATTCCTAAACGTGTCATTCAAAGCAGCAAAAGCTGTGAGAGCATAAAGTAAAAAATATATATTCATCCTGACAATAAACATCATGCACCCCAAATCCCTCATCCCACAAAGACACATACGTGGAGTCTGACTCTGCGTTACACTGCAGGAAGAAGCCCACGCTCTTCTGGTGTGGCCGGTCCGGATAGAAGCGCGGCATCACCATTATCTTCCAGGGAAGGTTCCGGACAAAGCAGGACGGGCTGAGCACCGACTCACTCAGACGACTGAAGCGTTCCACC
The DNA here is from genome assembly GCF_000690725.1 of Stegastes partitus. Lineage (NCBI taxonomy): Eukaryota > Metazoa > Chordata > Actinopteri > Pomacentridae > Stegastes > Stegastes partitus. The sequence goes on from NW_007578303.1 coordinate 222,976, forward strand.
ACAAACCGGAAAGTCGCTTCTGACCGCCAACTAGTGTCTGAAACATGGAGGGCAAGGTAGGGGAAAAACAAGAAGAGGTAAGCACAGGTTCCCTCTAATTCACTGACATGACCTGAAGATTTACAGCAAATTCAGTCCAGTGTGACTTAGGTTTAATATGCCCTGTGACACAAAAAAAATGACTATTTAGACTCTTTTTATGTCTACATACTCACACCCTAGAAATTCTAGAGACTGACTTTCACCCCATACGTTCTGATAGTGCAGAGTTGTCATCATCCCAGTGGGGTTAGTTTTGAAAACGGTGGACCATGATTCAGCAGAATTCTGTGACACTGTGCGGTTTTGATTTACCTTGCAACAATTGTTGTCTCAAAGTGCATTTTAATTGGACCTCCTACATTGCCAGGACAGACTTCGACTTCTGTTCATACTAGTCGGCCACCATGTGGAGCTCACATTAGCTGATGGTAGCTAAACACAAAGCTTGCGGACAGTTTTGCTTAGTCACAATTTAAATAAAGTTATTCAAGCAAGTTCTTAATGGTAAAAAAAAAAAAGAGAGAGAGAGAAAGAGAAAGGAAACATTTCAATGCTAAAGCAGAAACTGTGCTGCTGTTGTGAATGGTTGATTTAGGTTAAATTAAGACAGACCTGTACAAATTGTATAGTTCAGAGAATCTTGTGATTTATCATTTTTTCTTACCGACAGCATTTGAGTTTCTCAACTTGATAAGGCAGCAGGATAGCCAATTAGACACTTTTTGAATGTAACTTTTACGCATTTCTTTCCTCTTCTGTTTTGTACCAAAAACATGCTAAATCATCACATCAAAACTGAGAAACACATCAAAATGTGAATTTTGTGTTCCAGTACAAAAACACTTTCATTGTACAAGCTTTGAAACAAAGTAGACTGTAAAATGTTGGTAAAAGTATGCATCCTCCTCACCATCTTCCATGTCCTCCTCTGTATTGTTGTGTCCATCTGCCATGGCGACATTACCATTGATCACTGGATTGGCTGGGATTCTTGGGGGGTCATCTGTGTCCCCAGCTAGACAGAGAGAGAAAAACAATAAGATGAGACTGTATGGGTAGCAGTAATGTAGCACATACAGCAGGGTAAAAACCTTTGTTCACTTAGAGTAAAGCTGACTGGAGCGTCTGCATTGTTAAATATTGGACCTCAGCAGCTTCTGCATCTCATGATTACAAATTGCCCTCCCAAGATCAACAAATATGGTATCAAGACGCTAAAAAATGTGACACACACACAAGGCTTAATATCACTTCTGTAGTCATTGTAATTCATATTTACCTGTTATTATCCAGCAACTACTGCAGTTGCTGGACTGTTTTCTTACGTCTGATAAACAATATAACTTAAACTCTTATTTTCTTACAATGTTTTGGCATTATGGTTTCATTTCTTGGTTATGGTACTTATGGAAAATTTAAGACAAGATCAATCAAGTAATCCTTCCCTTCCATTTTTACTACTGTTTACTGGGAAAACCCTGCTGAGACAGCATGACAAGTCTTCTTTTCCAATCTGCGTGTATGACAGAGTGGGGGCAACAGAAACAGAATGTGTGTCTGTGTGTGACGCGCAACAAAGACCATGAAACACCACAGTAGGCTGGGTAATTATGGATACAATGCAGGATTAAGCTGCAAGTCATCGTTCAAACAAAACACACACGCGCAGAGGACAACAATTATCCCAGGCAAATGAGATAGCTCAATGCATAGTCTAATCTATCAAAACACACTGATGACAGAATCAGAGAAGCTTTTGAGTCAACTTCAAGGAGTGACTGAAATATGCCTGGATTCTGTGACAATGACAATGATGCTACAGAAGCCAGAACTGAGACTAACAAAAGCATTCATACGAACGCTCAAGCATGTCCTCAAATGTGTTGTAGTGTCAGTCCAATCTTAAACTGTGTTTGAAGTACATCTGGGTTCATTGTCTTCCTCCAGGCTAACAGACACAGCAGTGTAAATTGTGTGTCTAGTCTCCAGGTAACATTACTGACCGAGTCCTCCAGGAGACTGACCTCGTTTCCCCAAGTGGATTACACTCTGCTAATGGGGTCTGTCAGTCAACTCCATGACAACCTCTTGTCCCGCCCACTGTGTCAGTCTATCCTGAGAGGTGTGTACTAATGGGATCCATCAGTGAAATCTATATGAGTCTGAGCTGGATGTAGGTTTAAAAAGTGGCCAAATATGCCACAAAGAGTAAAACTATGGAACTTACCGGCACATGAACTATGAAGTGACATATCACAAGCATCTTATAAGACTGACTTATTATTTATAAAAATGGGTTTTCAAAAAGCACCACAGTAATACATCTATATGCCTTTTCTAGTTGTGCTACAACAATGACATTTAATAGAAAATACTAACACAAATATCCATTGAAGTAAGAAGTTTTCAGAAAGTACTCTAATCTCTCCTAATCTTGTAAAGTCCATGGCCCTCTGGACTGAAAGTAGCAAAAAAAAAAAGTTTGTTCATTTATCATGCTTAATTTTGTACCAATAAGCAACTTTATGCTGACAAAAGAGAAAAAAAAAACAACTCCAGATGTGTGTTTAACCCACATCAACAAGGTTATAATAGCACAGCTCATCCTGTTACAATGACTTGGCACGAAGAGGCTAGAATGCAGTTTGGTGCATCAGACCACCACTAAGCTGTGGTCGTCTACTTTCAGAACACTGACCGATGGAGCACAGGCAAAGAACATCCTTAAACAATATAAGGTGAAATAATACTGCTGAATTTTACACTGACCTAAAAATATAATATAGGGTTAATCTCACGCTTTAGGAATGCCCTTTAAGAGAAACTGGGTTGTATATGAAAAGCAATTTGTTCAATAGCAAAAATGTTTGTTTTATTTTCATTTTAAATTTTCAGAGACCCGTTACAGGCATTAAACCTAGAATGACCGAGTGGCAGCAAAAGCCTGGCATCCTAGATACAGTGCTGTGGGATAAAATAACTGAAAAATGCAGAGCAGGTGATGGATGAACTGCTGCAACTGTGTGGAGCCTCTTATATAAAGGAAGTGCAGTGTGTGTGTTGCTACAAGCAGTCAGGAAAAGTGAGCAGTTTATTATGTCAACTTGTTTTCACTGTCCTTGTAAGGCTGCAGTGCACTGAGGGAGAACCCAAGAAAGGTGAACCAGCAACTACAGGGGAGAAAGCCTAGAAAATGCACCTGCTACTACTGAGACCAGCATTAAAATGAACGTCTGAAAATACAAATGCCATCTGGGGCTGTTTTTTATCATTTTAATATGTTTCTAATTGTATAAGATCATCCGTTTATTGTATGCTGCAGGAATAACAAGCAACAGTATGTGTGAGCACAGATAATAAAATCACTGGGACTAAATGACGCAGTGAAGCTGAGGGCTCCCACTAGCCTCTACTCTGTCTAAAGTTGACATCAGTGAAAACTCAACAAAAATACTGGTATTGCGGGTGTTCTATGTGTAAAAAGCTTGCTACACGCTTAAAAGATGGCCCTGACTGCAAATCGAACAAACAAAAACACAGATCATTAAAAATGGCGAGCTCCATGCCTTTTGGTCTTCCATACAATGAAGCAGCAAATCCCCGCGCTGCCCCTGTGCGGGCCTGGCTTACCGCAGCGGCGACTACCGTTACTTGCCAGCACTGCCACACGTTTCACATAACACACTGTCCAACATGAAAACTAACGTATCACCAAACCACAGAATAATTTCCTTCGGGCGTTTCAGATTGCCATTGTTTCTACGGGAATGGCTAAACATGTTATACCACAGGCACTTTAGCAAATCGGTATTGACGCATCTGCGTTCCCGTTAGCTACCTAGCAAACACTAGCTACAGAATCATCCGCAGGCCTTTATTAGCCAACATTAGCTTGAATCGCTGTGCCAGCTAACAAGCAAGGATTAAAGGTAGATGAATAATAATATGAGTTTGTACATGATATCGTTGGGCAGATTTAAAGGACAAGAGAAATAAACTAATTTACGCGAGGCAAATATCCAAGGCCTAACACTCGAGTAATAGCCAAAATCGAACTATGCAAAATACAAGCCACCATTTTGGAACGCCACACACCCCCTCCGTGAGCATTAGCTGATCGGCTAACTAGCATGCTAGCTAACGAATGAACGTAAGAAGATGAACCTTGGAGCTAATTGAATAGCTTACAATTAGCCGTCCTGCTAGCACTGCGTTTTAGAAGCTTAATGCCCACACTGTGTAATAAAACAAATATCAATCGGTGACGTTTTAACAAGGAAATGTTAACACGTCAAATTTACTGACAACACTTTCAGCGGCCCAGCTGACAGATTTCACCCTGCGATCAACCGATATGTTTAGCTTACTTTGCAGACCCGCATTTAATGAACAAGTGGTCAGACACGATGCTAACACACCATCTTTTCAGAAGCTGGCGTATGTCGACCAGTTATCAACGGGCTGTATTTTACGTTACCAGCAAGACTAATACAGCCACCGTTAATTTATTAGCGGAAGACTTAACTTTGATGATGACCACATGCACCGATAACTGTCAAAATCAACACAAACCCCGGAGTTAAGTCAAAGTAGCAAGAGTACGGTAATTTACCTAGCGATGGATCCATGTTAATTGCGAGGCTAACAACCGTACTGTTTACAAACATTTACGTTATCAACAATCAGTCGGTCTGGGACTCTGTGGCCGCATGTGGATCCTAAACGGCGATGATCTGGCGAACGGCGGCGGACAACTTAGCATGGCAAGGAACGCGAACCAAACTGAACAGTGCATTTTCAAATACAGTCACCGATCTGAATGAATGATTTCTGTGGCGAATCTCTAACCGTGTGGATTGTTAGGACATCGGGGTTGTCTTAAAGCAGCGGGATATTGTATTCATGCGAAGAGCAATAAAGGCTCCGTTTGCTTATAACGCAAAATGAGGTCAGCTCCACACAAGTATGCTGCAACGGACGCACAATCAGCAAAAATGCAACCGGCTATCCTAGCTAGCTTCAGGCCTTCATGTTTACTGTGATGTTGAGCTCAGCTTGCACAAATAAAACTCCGTGCATTTCTCGTGCAGCTGTTAAATTACGTAACAAATGTTGTAAAGTATTCGTTTGCCTTTCTTTGGCATTTCCTTACCTTCCATCTCCATGTCCTCTGGTTCACTGAGCTGCTGCTCGCCGGCTTTCTGTTGCTGCTGCTGCTGCGTGTGGTGGTGGTGGTTCATGTTGGCAGCTGTTGTTGTTGTGGTTGTGATGCGGTGCTCCCTGCTATCTCTATTACCCTCGATCCTGTCCAGGGTCGGCTCGGCGGGGAACCGGGTTCTGGACTGCTGGTGAGGTGTGGTGGGATGCGGAGGTGGGGTGGACAGGTCGAGCCTCGGCGGCCGGGCCTGCTCTGTTGCGACCTCGGCCTTGTCCGCTGTCAGCGCCGGGGAGTGAGGAGGGGAGGTCGGCGGGGGAGCGGGTAGAGAAACGCGGACGTATTTGCTCGCTATTCGCCCAATCTCGGCGCCTTTGGTGGGTGCGAGTCGCTGGCTGACGGCGGGGGTTGGGATGGATGTACTGGGGCTCCGAAGACGGAGGCCAGCTGAAATTAGCTAAATCAATCCGGCTTTACCCCGGGAAATGTGGGGCAATAAGAGGACTCGCAACACGACTTGCACCTTGAGGAACAAATACCCTGTTTGTAGCTAGCGTTAAGCTACCTGACACTAGGCAGCCAAATGGTGATATAGGTACAACAATGAAAACAAAGGCTCATTTGCTATAGACACACATTCAACAACTTTGCCTGCGATATCCCCAGTCCGTGTGCTCCTCCGATTGTCCCTCGTCTGGGGGAGAGCGGAGGAAAAAGCTATCCATTCAAACCAGTTTCCAATACGGAATAGCACTAACGTTAATTTGGAAGTTCACGGAGACAAGAGTTGCCGCGGCCCGACATAAACCAATTCCTCCAAACTGGCCCTAACACGACAAACGACAAAACGCGGCACCTCGTTGCATTTCCAGCTAACCTCTCGTTTCTTGTGAGGAATGTGCCCGGTCATACAACGTTAGCATGAGCTGTGCGGCTCTCGACCCGCTCCTCCCGTGGTTTGTGATGTGTTGAGTCTGAGGTAAATCTCAAAATGGCGGTCGCGCTCTTCTCTGAAATGTCACATCCGCATGGAGATCCAAACACGGGCCCATCCCCGGCCAGGTTCACATGGAGCGGGCGTGTGCATCAGACATGGGAGAAATATAATATAAGTACTAACAACAATTATTAGTCGAATGGGAATTATAGGAATGACAATAGGTGGCTCGGCCTCCAAGCGTTGCAGCGGGCCCCAACTACTGATTTACAATGACTGGAGCTGAAAAACGCGGTGTGAATGTGGGAACAAACTGAAGTGCTGAATTAATAATCATTATTACACTGTTAACTTCATGATAGGACCTTTAAACAAACAAAGTGAAAAACTAAAAATGATAATGATAATAATAATAATAATAACAATGATAATAATAATTATAATAATAATAATAATGGTAATAATAATAGAGAAACCTATAAGTATTTACAACGTATATTACCTATTAAATAAAAGAAAATGCCTCCTTTCAAAATGGGTAGCATTATCTGTATGGTCATATTTTTCAAGTAAAACATGAATGTGGGATTTTGAATTCAATGCAGTTGGCTTTTTACATTCTGCAGCACTCTTTCACTATACCTTCTATGCTGCGACCTAAAATCTGTTGATGACAGATCATTATCAAGTTTTATTGTAGTTATGTAGTTATTGTAGTAACAATTTATTTGATTTACTCACTTCTTATATATTCTGTCTTGATCTTGTAATTACAAGTAATGTAAATATTGTAATGCAATTTATCTAAATAATTATTCTAAGTCTGATTTTATTGTGAGGCTCTCTACATAGTCCCGACTAAAGCCAAAGTTTCCAGGCCCTGCATACCCTCGTGTTTTTTTTCCTGCGGTGTCACTACAGGGCCTGCATTACTTAAAATGCTTGTGATTGTGATCACAAAAATTCACTTGTTAGTTTAGATTATTACAAATTCACTAAACATAATATTATGGAGAATGTGATAAGTTTTAATTGTGCTAATGAATTTAAATGTTTTCCCATATTCATTATCAATAAAATGCAAACAAGCGTTTTTTTAAAAGCCACTCTAGACGTTAAACCATTTTTACTATTTAGTTACCTACATATAGACAAATATTTGAAAATAACTGAAAGTAAAAGGTTACAATATTGTAATGATTTTTTTTTTTTTTTGCAGTTTTTTATCACAGTGCATTATCATTGCTCCATCCAGTCATAAATTATTTCTTTATCAAGGCAGTCCTCATTATGTTGTGTTACTGACACAGCTGGCGGTCCATGTCTGCAGTGCTGAAACCAGAGCCTTCGGGTTTTGATGGCATGGCACCATCCAGTGGAATAAACACAGCCCTGCACCCGGACCACAGTTAAGATTTTTGTCCGAGCCGTTATTTTTTACGTTTACTTTACGTCTTACTGCGTTTTTAGATGTCATATCAAAAACTCTTGTCTCTGAATACTCTGAATAAGTAAGAATTATATATGAACTTCGTGTTTATGGGTGTTTACAGGCTGGTTTTGTTGTGGCCGCAAAATAAAAATACATACATTATGAATATATAATTTTCCTTTTAAAATTAGTCAATATACCCTTAATCGGTTATGAATATATTAATGAGAAATAAATAAATAATGTAAGATGCTTCTAATTTTTTTTATTATTATTATTTTTATTTTTTTGTGGCTGCAAGGTGGAGCAGTTGGTTAGCATTGTTGCCTCGCAGCAAGAAGGTCGTCGGTTCGCGTCCCGGTGCACCGAGATCTTTCTGCGTGGAGTTTGTATGTTCTTCCCGTGCAGCGTGGGTTCTCTCTGGATTCTCCGGCTTCCTCCCACAAGGTCCAAAAACATATTCAGGTTAATTAGTGATTTTATATTGTAAATATGAGTGTGCTTGGTTGTCTGTCTCTAAGTGTGGCCCTGCGATAGACTGGCGACCTGTCCAGGGTGTCCCCTGCCTTCGCCCTAAGTCAGCTGGGATAGGCTCCAGCTCCCCGCGACCCTGGTGAGGACCAAGCGGTGTATAGATAATGGATGGATGGATGGATGTTTTTTGGTTTGTTTTTTTCACAGCCCTAAACTGTACATATAGCTCACAGCGCATTTTTCATGACCAAACTCGCACTCTCTTGCAAGCTTAATGGGGAATTTTCACTGAGGTTCTTTTGTGTCAATGCGATGACGGACGTGTCAGACAGTCAATCAAGCTCCGAGCACAGCCCTAGAGCCCACCCTGCAGTGTTCATGTGACCAATTGGTGTTTGCATCTACAGTAATGGGCGGGCTAAAGCGCATAACATGGTTGTCTGTGTTGTATATATCCCGACGTCGGCAACTAGGAAAAATAGTTAGCTAGGCTTATCTTCACAGATGGCAGGAATAGGTGGCAACGCAACATTGTAGTGCGAAGTAAAATAATAACGGCGACAGTATTCATGGATTTTCTCATATAACTCTTTATACGGTGTTCATATAGTCGTCTTTTAAACATTAAACGCGAATTTCCCTCGAGTTTTTGGTGCATTAAATGGAGGAGAAGAAGGAAGACGGAGACGCGGAGATACAGGAACACGGACCCGAGCACTGGTTCTCAAAATGGGAGCGGCAGTGTTTGGCCGAAGCGGAGCAGAGGGAGCCAAGCGAGGAGGAGGCCGACAACGACCAGGATAAACTGTGGCATCTCTTCCAGAACTCCGCTACTGCCGTGGCACAGTTGTACAAAGGTGGAAACGAGCGCTCCCTGTTTGCTTGTTCGTCTCACGACGCCTACTTTGCCGTTATACCATTGGCTTGTTTGTTAGCAACATTGCTACGTCCCGAGCGTTACTGTGAACTAATGTTCCCGTCAGTATTGGCAGGACGCTAACTAGCCCGTTAGCAAAGTCGCTAGCCGGTACGGGGAAACTAACGTTTACAGGTGATTTTGCAATGCTAAATTTAGCTAGCTGGTGCTAGCCTGTGACAAAAATGAGTTACAAGCCCAAATCTGGCCTTCCACGTTTATTTTGACCACTGAACAACCATGGCTAGCCTAACTGACATCATTAAAGAAGCTTACGGTGACTTGAGTACTTTTGTCAATAAGCTAGCTTGTTGACACTAAGTTACACAGCGGCGGATAGCTAACGTTAGCCAGGCTAGTTACAAAATGGCGAAGGTAACAACAATCGTAGCTACGCGACATTCCCAGATGACAGTCTCTTGTATTCTGTCAGTGTTAACATCTGTTGTATCGGTCGCGGCTGGCTGAAGAAGTGTCCTTTAAAGATTTAAGACCGACGCCTCACAAGTTTACACTCGCTTTTTGTCACCCGGTTTCTGCTGAGAGAGCAGTGCAACGTTAGCAAGCGTTATAATCACAAGATGGCGAGGATAATATTGGTTGGCTGTGAAATTATTGGTTTGTCCACAATCTGCTATCGCTTTGGACTTCTAGGACATAATAAATTCCAGTGCAAATGGACAGAGTTCGACTTGTGAAGCCCATCTGTGTCTGGCATGTATGTTTGACACTGCTCTGCAACTTTACTGCTGAGAGGGCAGTTAAGTTCGTGTGTCGGTGCTCTCTTGCTAAACAAGCTGCTGCCAAGCTGGCCATCTAGCGCTGGCTGACAGTTATTTTTATGCCAAACCTTGTCACTGCAATTGTAGATGCAAGACAAAATGGCGAATGAATATGAAATTCACTTCAACCCCTCTTCGTCCTTTGGTCACGTTAATCTTCATATCCCAAGGGTCCTTGCCTTAAAATTACAGTCTTTCGTCATTTATATAAACCAGACGTATTTTCTCCTTTCTCTCGCAGACAGAGTATGCCACCAGCAAGGCCTGTCATTGTGGGTGCCATTTCAGAATGCTGCTACAGCAGTCACCAACCTTTACAAAGGTAACTAACCAGTCTCTCTGTCCTTGTGCTTCTGAGCAGTATTTATTGATCAACCAGCTACTTAACCTACATTTGTGTTTGCATTTCATTCCATCAATATGGACACTGGCTGTCATTGTACTTGTGAATATAGACATGGTTTTATCGACAGGATTGTCCATCGAATGGTAAACAGATCTGGCCATTATCACTCTTGTCAGCTCAATATTGATCAGTCAGGGATTTTAGGTTTTTGTATATAGGTGAAAGACATGTTTATTATGAAGTTAAAAAAAAAACAGACTGCACAATGTCAGATATTCAAAGAGTGAAACAAATATATTTTCAAGTGGCGTGGACAAAATTGGACTGGTCTTATTTTACTGTGGTCCCCCACAAAATAGGCAGATGTTTCCATTCTAGATTATATCGTCGTACGAGTGAGTGCTTAGTAGCTGGCACCAGGTTAGAAAATGTGCTTTTTAAAACATTCACAACTGCTAACAATGGCAGGTATTTGTTCAGTTTTGCCAGTCACATGTACATCATCATTTTGAGTTTAAAATCTTCATCAGAAGTTGCCCGGTGGTAATTCTGAACCCTGGCAGACTTGTTGTTGACGTGTGACATGCCTTTTTTTGTATGTTTGTTTTTGATAAATATACGCAGAATGAAGTATATGCATTGTAAACTGTGATATTTTGATTTGCTAAAATATAGATACTGTTAAAGATGCCATACATATTTACTCAGCTTTGGAAAACATAAGTGTTTTTTATTCTAATGTTGTTTTCCACCATCACAGAGAGTGTGGAGGCCCATCAGAGAAGCTTTGATCGGGGCATCCAAATAGGCCACCAGCGTCGTAATAAGGTGTGTCTTGTTCCTATGTTCCTGTTCCCTGTCGTACTTGTTTGGTATTAGGAAACAGTTGCTTACAGGCTACACTAGGTTTGCACAATGGGGGTGATGAAGGGTACAAAAGAATGGATCAGTGTTTGGTAATGAAATGAAATATTTGCTAACTAATAGATGTATAACTCTTGCACTGGATTGTAGGACATGTTGGCCTGGGTGAAAAAGCGTCGAAGAACCATCCGTAGGGAGGACCTTATCAGCTTTCTGTGTGGCAAAGCACCGCCACACAGGAGTAGCAGGGCCAACCCTCGGCTGGCCATGGTGGCCCCTAGCCGGGCTAATTCACCAGCTGAGACTGGCTCATCTGTGGAAGCAGACCTCCAGCCCTTCAGGGAGGCCATAGCACTGCATGGTAAGGAAGGCTAAGTGCAACCTGTCTTACAGCTCACACACCAGTGGGCATTCTTGCTAAAGTATCAGAAGTGATTTACAACCCAGGGGGCAGCTTGATTGATGGGTATAAAATCTGTGTTGCTACTGGTCAGTACTGAAGGCTGCTTGTGCTGCATATCTGTTTGCTGTGTTTGTCCAGTCTTGAGAGTGTTCCATAGGTTCTTTAAAAGTGTGTGTGGAATCTAGTGATTCTACAGATTTAAAAGACTTGAGGTTTTGGAATGTACAGTAGAGTGGCTGTGAGATCCAGAGATAGTCTACTGAGTTCTTGTTGTCTAAGCACTAAACTACAGTATATTAGTATGTGAGGGAGACTTTCTGTGTGTGATAGCGTGCTTGTCCTTCAGTCATCGTGCTCTGCCATATGTTGCTCAGAGATAAGGGTATGTTGTGCGCGGGTGTGCAAGTATTGGCCAATGGTGAAAGAGGGCCTCACTTGTGTTAACCCCTACTCTGTGTGTGTTTGTGAGAGAGAACATATGACTAAGTCAGAAGCCGCATTGTCTTTTAACTACTTGGTTTTTAAAACTGCAGATGCAACGGTTTCTATTTATATTCCAGTTACATGAGAGTATGTTAGCATTTCTGTTGTGCTGTCAACACAAGTGAATATTCAGTACTCACACATTTAAAGGGGCCATTTTAGGGTGTACCTGAGGTTAGACTGGATCATGTTTGGCATTTAATGGTTTAGGTTACAGAAATGCAAGTTAAGCCTCTGTCAGGAGGTTTCAGTGTGTCTCCATTCTCAGTCATCAGATACCTTTTTGTGTTTCACTACTGATGTTTGTGTCAACTCAAGACGTCATTTTGACATTTATACAAAGTATATGTAAAAATTCCGACTGTAATCACTGCGGCCTTGTTTCTTTTAGGTGATTAGAGTCCGATTATTTTTATTTTTTTGTAATACTCAAAAAAATTGAGTAGAGCATCCATGTATTTTTAGCTTATCTGCAGCACATACCATTTGCTAGGTGTTTTAATAACATTAAACTGGTATTTAGTGTGACTTTATGTGTTGGATTAAAAAAACAAGCCGCATCAGGGAAGCAGTACACACTGTACTGGGATAGAAAAAGGTTGTTTAAATGATTTACTACAGCGTGATTTTATGTTGCACCTGTCACATCATTTGTTAAGTCACAGGCACTGTAGCCAACAGTGATCCTACAGCAAAATGTACTTGTTTTTGTTGCTATGGTAGTAATTATAATCATACTAAGTTTACTAAGTACTTGAATACTTGTGTTTTTGTGAGATGTTTTCTTCAGGTACTGTTTTATAGAAAAACGTCTTAACAATGCAATTCTGAAGAAGCTTAAGCCTTGTGATTCCCGTTCTCTCTGTTAACCCAAAATGGAGGCAGAAACTGAGTGAAACCAGAGCCTGAATGAGTGACTTTGACTAATGTGAAATGTTGTCAGAGGTCTGTTTACATGCTGTCCTTCCCCAACACAAGGGACTCTTTACTAGTCACATACTTTAATAGTACATAGCCAGTTAGAGACAGAGAAATGTGATATACCTTTTTCCTTCCGTAAATTGCACCAGTGGTAGATACTTACATGCTTCGAGTTTGCCAATGTAAAATGTTTTTTTTGCCCTGTGATCATTTATGGAAAGATATACATTGGGTTATTCTGCTCCACTATGTAAATGCTACATTGACCTACCAGTTGTCATTTGAAAGCCCAACAAATGCGATGCACACTTGTGTTAGTAGCAATTCACTTGGTCCGCTCAAAATACACTATTGATGTGAGTACTAGTAGTGCAACGGAACATACCTTTGTCCTAAATTGTTTAGCACAGGTTGTGGTGAGAGGTATATACTGAGCTGATGATTTGTGCACCCTACACCCCTACTACAGAATGATACAAAAAATTTGCTGAATGCAGAATAAAATGGATTTCGGACTTTATGGGAAAAAAACAACATTTGATTGGTTAATGCGAGCTTGCTGCAGGCTGTAAATGACAGAGACCGCTGCTAAAATTCAACTGCTTGTATATAGCAGCAAGCTCATCAAGGATAATTTTTAAACAGTTATCAAGGTTCTTAATAGGTAGCTAGCTTAACTGTTTTATTTTTCTGTCCAGTAATGCTCTTTGTTTTTTCTTCTCTCTCCCTTCTATCCTGTCTTCTTCCACTTCTGAAGGTCTGAGCGGAGCCATGGCGAGTATCAGTGTGCGCTCTGGTGCTCCAGGTTCTCCCACACATGTGAGCGGGAGCAGCAGTAACGGAGGTGGTGCAAGTGGAGGTGGTTCTTCCGGCTCTGGGCCGGTGTGCCGCAGCAGGCGTAACGGGCTCCAAGATGTCGACCTGAACACTTTCATTTCAGAGGAGATGGCACTGCATCTGGACTCTACAGGCTCTGCCTCTGCTGGAGGGGGAGGAACCAGAAAACGAAACTCCACCCAGTGTAGTGATGTCATCACAGACTCCCCTACGCACAAACGCAACAGGATGATCTGATCTGCTGCCTGCCTATGTGTGAGGGGTGGGGCAGTAGCCTTCAAAGCCAAGGCTAGGAGAGGGGGATGGATGGGCTTATGTCGGACAGATGCGCAGATGTACAGACAGACATTCGGATGCCTGGGCTGAAAATAAAAACAGGGACTGAAGGCTCTCAGTTCGGTCTGTTCAGTTGAATGAATTCTATTCCTTGTCTCCTTTCCCAACACTAGTACTACAAATCACTGATCTACAATCAGAACATTTAATGAGCATGTGTGCACTTGGGTGGGTGACTGGGAAGTCTGGACGACATCACACATTCCTCAGACATCACTGCCCTGGAAAGGAGACAACGAAGAAAGTCACCAACTACTTCTGGGATGCAGACCGTTCTCAAGGGGTGGAAATGCACTGTGCTGCTCGACAAGTAAAAGCCACTTGATCTTTGACACATTTGTGCCCTTCCCTCCCTTAACCTCACTCATCCTCACCCACCACCTTAATAAGGAAGTGAGGGCCATGATCAAATCGTTTCACTCAGTGGATTGAGTTGCTCGCCAAATGTTGAACCCAACGTTGTCAGAGACTCACCCCGCGTCAAACAACCCGCCTGTTCTTTCTGTTACTTCATCATTGCAGCTCTTATTTGATGTTGCCTGTCAGTGGTGGAGCTAAATCGCCTAGTAGGAATACGTGTGTGGCATCACCCAGCCTCATCTGCCACTTGTAACCAGTCACATTTCTCTGGCTACTACTAGGTTGACGGCATCTAACTATCGATAGCAGGCTGTTAATGTTTGGACATTCAGACATTCTCTCTGCTAACTACTCTGCTTCAGCAATGGCTCGATTTACTTCAGCCAGTCACCCTTTTTCGTTTTGAGTTCTTCAACCACCAGTGTTAAAATTCTAGCTTTGTTGCCACTGTTTGCCGCAGCAATAGCCAAGTTATTTTGCATTCTTTTCCACTTAATTTTTTTTTTTGTTGTTTTTCAGGATAATGGAAAGGAAATTTTTATTTGTGTATACAGCTTCTCAGACAGCCCATTTGCTGACTGCGATGCCCTCCCCCCACCTTTACCCCTAGTCTTGTTATGAAAGCAGCTGCTGTTTTATGTGGTCGTGTGATGATTATGATGAGTTGCAATAAGGATTTTTGCACTTAGCTTTCACCTCTAACTCATGCAAACAAATCGGCTCTTCCATTGTATTCCAGTTGTAGCTCGTCCAGCCCTCCGCTTGTGGTTGGTCCACACAAATATGTTGTGTGGCCCAACCTTAGGTGCTTAGAAAACGTAAAACACTTGATACGACTAGAAAAGGAGCTCTTACACACACCTCTGATTCCAGGAACTCTTCGAAAGTATTTGACCATGTTGCTAAGTGTTTCTGCGTGTGGGCTCTACTAGTATTCAGAGACTCAGAGACCTTCCCTGTTTGACAAATGATTTAACTTATTGGGGGATAATTGGTGCTGTAGAGAAAGCATAAATCACACAGATGTTATCACACTATAGGCGTGTCTTAACAAACCTACCAAACATGTCACCCAGTGCACACAAGATACTGGATACTGGAGGTGCTGGGACACTGCTTTATGTGCAAAGGGGAGTGTGCAGTAACAAAATGTGGATGGGTTTGATTTTTACTCGGTACAGAATGATGCAACTTTGGGCTAGTTTCATTCTTGAAATAGCTGTTGCCTTCCATCCTTCAGTGAGGGAGTCGAGGAGGAGACGCTGACATCACGAGTCAGAAAATTGGGTATATTTAGCAACTGTACAGCAATGTGACCTAGTAATGTACCAATTTTTTTGACTTTTTTAGGGTATTTAAAGGTTATTGGAACTAAACCCTTGCTCGTTGATGGGTGTAATTATTGCTGGAATATGCTTTCATTTAGCATAGGAAGCTAATCGAGTGTAAATTATTTAAAAAAACAAACAAACAAACATTGAGTTGTCTAGATTTGAAGCCAGTTCTCAATAATTCCAGTAATGCCCTGCTGTATTAGTGACAGTAAGTTGTCAGTGAGCTGTTTGGGGAATGAAACCTTCAATGTTCTACTTATAATACCCACTGGAGCTGACTCGAGATATTAATGTTTCCTACTTTCTCCCTCATCTTTTTCTTATGTTGATTTGTTTACTCCCACTCACCTTTCATTGCCTGGAAAGTGGGTTCTCTTTAGCTGTTTAAATCATGCCAGTTTTTAACTTCCGTTACATTTTGGTCACAGATTTCATTTTTTTTTTTTCCGTTATAGTTTGGCCTTCGTATTCATACGTGATTGCAGGCCCATCAGTGACAAAAGACGCAGGCTGAGATCTGCACCTGGGGAGTTTGTTCAGTGGTTGGAAGTGAAATCACTGAATGACACTGATGAAAATCTGAGGTTTGATTTGCCTGCAGAGTCTATAGTTGTTGTGAACGAGGGTCAATAAGCAGTTCATGTTGAAGCCATGTCAGGTGCAAAATAAACAGTGTCATGTATGCTGCGAGTAGCTTCTGTTATTACAGTTATTTAGTGAATAATAATATAACATAGGAAGCATCCATGTTTCTTGAATAAAATTCTGCCCAAAAGTCACATTTCAAGTCCACTGCAGTTCAGTCTCTGGGTCTCGACTTTGCAGAGCGCTCATGGCAGAATACAGAGGGTTGCAGAGGAGTGAATCCTGAGGACTGACCTGTCAGCTTGTCCACACGCCCTTCATTAAATCAGAGGAATGCGTTTTGAATATTTCAGTTTTCTTCTCCAGACACTTAAATCGCTGTTTTGTGTCTAACACTCCACTTTGGCATTGGTAGCATACTTGACTGAAGCTACATGGGGCATTTAGCTACAAACCAGTAGCTAAAACTGCCCGGTGTTTCTGTTGTCAGTTAAAGGGAAGGTGTGAAGCGTGTGCTGACGGGACAAATTAACTTAATTTAGCCAATCAAAGGACACTTTCCCCCCGCCCCCCCCCCAAAGGTCTGACTCAAAAGTTGGCCGGGAGAAGGATTGCGCCGTCTTTTCAATCCCGCTCTTCAACCTGCCGAGTTGATCCCCTGCCGATTAGCTTGGTTACAATAAGAGGGGGCACGTTGTGTTTTTTCATTTCTTCCCTGAGCCAGTTTTGGCCTTCATCCATATTGTTTCAACAGGCTGATTTCATGCCACATGTGTCTGGAGCCAACACTATTATCAGCTGTTTCTTGATACTTATTTGTTTAAAAAAAATAATAAATGGCTAATCTATATACTTAACATTTAATTGTTGGTATGATATATGTGGTTCACATTGTAAAAGAAATAAAACTATTGAATTGCAATTGGATGGACTATGTTTCATTAAAGAAGAAAAACTGAATTTGAATATTTTATACATAAGGGTTCTCTGCTAACACGTCCTGCACGTCTGGTGTTTTTTCTGTCAATTTGAAACTCTTGGACTGAGAGTTTAATAGGTCGAGTCACGTTATCTGGAATGATCAGCTGATAGCGAATGAACCAAAACTAACCTTTCAAATCAAGGAAAATGTTTTTTTTTCTCTGCAAATAGGTGCCCACTATTATTATTATTAAATTAGGGTGATTATACCAGATTCCTGACAAATGAAGAGCAGTAAATGGGTAAATAATTGTACTTTTTCCATTCCGTTAGGTTGATGGTCTGTAGTTAAAAAAAAAAAAAAAAAAAACTCATGACATATTTCAGGATGTTTGATGAAACAGACGTGCTCATCAGCTTGTTATTTTTCCACCGTCACAGAACAGAGCTGTGGTTCTGAACTGAGGCACTGAAGTCGTAACAGTATCGACATAAAACAAATGAGGGTCAGCATTTTACTCAGACATCCTGCTACTTGCCGCTAGGTGGTGCCGAAATACAGCAAAACAAATTGTTCATAATGCATCAGACTACAAAATGCAGAAAGATCAATGACTTGGTTCCTCCGTAAAGTAGAACCATTTCAGTACAGCTTCATGAAAAAGCACTTCAAGAGAAAGCGTCTTTGTAACTGTTGCGCGGGGAAGTAAATGCATTCAGCATGTTTGTCCACAGAGCACCTTTTAAAGCTGCCAGGTTTAAGGAGCCCTGTGGAATTTTCCTAAGAACAAAAGCTACGTTTACAGGCAGCTTCGTGTTAGCAAAACGCACTATGCACATCTGAGGTGCAGCAACAGTGCACATCGCATGTCTTTGCTCAGAAAACACCTATTAAAAGCAACATTTTTAGAATTTTGCATTATTTACATGCATTTTTTCTTTCTTTGTTGGAACATTGTGTCACCTGCATGCGTGTCCTTAAATTATGCAGTACAAGAAACCTTTATATTAGCAAATTTGTTTATTTTGTTAATCGCTCAGGCGTGGTATCAGTAGTAATTAACATATATAGTTTTTGAGACATGTATTTTCAAGCACTGACATTTATTTATGCGTCACTATTTCAGACGTCGGCTACTGTTTGCTCAGAAAATGACAGAGGCAAAGCACCGAGGTCTTTCCTGCGACAACACCGTGACATTAACGGTGTGATTGTTTGTCTGAAACATGTAATAAAACCACCCAAAATTAAATACTATCACAATTTATTTTAGCCAGCAAAGAAGAAAGCAAACACACGCTGTTCAACATAAAAATAACAAAACCCGACAGAATATCTTTTCTTATCGAGTATGATACTCTGTCGTATAAATGAACCGCGAATATGAATGATGCACATGGAAAGCCAACATCCTCAAAGAACTGCCGTAGCTATCGGTTTGGTCCGTGGGTGTGAAACATTACAAAGCTGTCTTCCCACATCCTTCATTGTGCCTCCACCTCTTCATCCTCACCTGTAGCTGCTGGCAGAGAGCCACAGAGCAAAGACTGTGATTATCAGCAGCCACATAGAACTCCTTGAGTTTCTTCCCGACACACTGACAAGGAAAGCCATCCGACTATATGAAAGTGTTTGTAAGGGAAAGAATTGCGTCATGATTCTTAGACTGTGTAGTGTGGAAAAAAAGGAGATCTTACAGGATGTCTGGATTCTCTCTGCAATTTAGAGCTTGCACTGTAGCTTTGTGCAGCTATATCTTATACTAAATGACTAGAATATTTTAAGGGCTCAAACCAGATGTCTTTCCTCGGGCAGTGAAACTCAAGGCCTATGAGAGATGAAGAATAGAAGGTGAGCTCCCAGAGTCCGTTTGTGTCTAATGAGAGCCTCCAACTGAACACAGGACAAACGCAGGTTTGGTAGTGGGGACTCAGATCTGGCTGAGGGGCAGGAACTTCTGGTAGTAGCTCTTGGTTACGTCAATCATCAGGTCCTGCGTGCACTCTGGGAGCTCTCCTGAAAACAGGCCTGAGAGAGTACGAGAGAGATGAGGCTGGAGATATGACAGGTGACAGAACTTGGAAGGAAGAGTTGAAACAGACTAACATATATACTGGTTCAGTGTGTGAGCATGGCTGACCTGGGCATCCAGAGAAGACGGTGAAAGGAGGCACCACTGTCTCCGGAGGAAGCACGGTGTTGTCTAAGATCTTGCAGCAGTCCTTCAACACACAACGACGACCCTGCACACAACACCCCAAACAAAGGCATGTTAAACATCAGCTACTGAGTCGCAGGTTTCCAGTGATTCTGAGTCTTTTCTTGATTCTGTTTATTATAGAACAGAAGACAACGAGCGGAGGCTCTTTAGAACAATGTAGCAGTGAGCTCAGGTGTAGATTTAAGGAGCAGATATAACATTAAAAAGCACAGACTTTTATTTTGAAAAATTACTATAATGTTACTCTACAAAAGTTCTTTAACATCTCACAGAGCCAACAAATGCCTCAGACAGTCTTTTTGTTTTTTATTTATTCTCAAAAAATAAGCTCATGACAGTTTCCTTGCACTGAGTGAAAACTGAGCTGAATTGAAGTATTGTGCTTCTCAAAGATCTGGTTACATTTGGGACATGTATGTACGATTTGGAAGAAATCTGCTGGGAGCTTATGCATTAAATCCCAACCGTACCAACAATCTCAGTGAAAAGTTACATGATATTTTCATTATGAACAACCGAACTTGAGAAGCATCCTAAATATTTCTATAAATACGAAGAGAGGCCATTAACTCGCACAAAATGGTATTTTTCCACAGATCATGGAGCTTATTTATACATGTGTAATCTTATATAGTTTAATTTCAGTTGTTAAAAGAATATCTTGTTGATTCTAACAATCATGCACATCCAGTTGCTCCAGAAACTTTTCACACTATGTTTTTATCTCCCACTTTAAAATGGCACAATGTTGCCCAAATATGCTGTTTTTTTGTTTAATCTAGTCACCTATCCTATAATGTTTGAATACTTGCAATGTGACATTTTTTTCTTCTGCATTCACTAAAAGCTATCACTATCATGTTTTATACTATAAAAAACAATCAGTTTTGTCGCTCCTTCAGTGACCTACTGGTTACTAGTTAATTTGCCAGACATTTGTTAGATGTCATATCTCTCTCTCTCTTCCCAACATTCATGTCTTTATCTCTACTACCACTGTCAATAAAAGCAAACAACACCAATCATAATAATAATAGCAAAAGATGAGCATCGTAAGAAATCGCCATACTTCTGTTTCTACATAACTAGCTAATGGTAATTAAGCAGAAACTTCTTTGACAAAGCCCTAACTTTTGAACCACAACAGCTACAAAAAGTGGAATTCTTTGTGTTTCATTTCTTGTTGCTGACAGTCTTCTACCAGTGTCTGTTGAAAGAAGCCTGCGAGAAGCTGCTGCTGTTCAGTTCATCTGAACATGACAAACATGTGACTGTTTCACCACAGGCAATAGGAGATTCTGTTTCTGCCTCTTCTCACTGCAGCAGTTTTATCTCTTTCAGCATGATTTCCTTTTTCTGCTGATGAGCTTGGTTGTGTGCGTGTGCTGTTATCTCACTCACTATAACACAGTTCTTGCCAATGTGGACGTAGGAACCAATCTGTGCCGCATTGACCACACAGTCCTCCTCAATAAAGACGTGGTCTCCGATGTGCAACGGGAAGAATGCCACTCTGAAGAGAAAAAAGAACAGTGGGAAGAGAAATGAGAATGGAAGGTACATGCAGCAACCAATGGAGGATCTACTACTCTTTCTGTGTGTTATGAAACAATCAACCGAGTTTTTGCACTAATAAACTGACAAAATGAGACAAATGAAGATGTCAAAAATATTTCTTGTCCTTGTGTCATATTTTGTGGAAATAGCAATTTCTCATAAATGTATTCCTGTTCCAAATAGCTTTTAAATGATGACTCATTTTTGCAAATCACAAAAGCTACACTTTAGGATCCAGATCATGCAGCATTTTGATCCAGTGTTTAAACTGTCATTACAATGGTTTTACAAGTTCATGCTGTCCTCCTTGTTTTCTACATCACATGTTTTAAATGTGTCATACAGTAAATATGGAACTGAAGCTTGATTTAAAAAAAAAAAAAAAAAAGTCTGTCAGAAAAATCCCAATTAGATACTTTCCCTAAATCATTTAGACTTAGTTCCTGTTCGGATTATGAATATATGTTCAGTGACTATATTATCTGTACAATATGCAAACACTGTTTGATAGCATCACCTAAAATATAAGACACTTTATCAAAGCAATAAAGCTGAAATTACTGGCTCTAAGCTGAATATCCGGGATACTTACCCTTTGCTGAACTTCTTGAACGGTGGTCGAATGACACTCCTGCTCTTCACCACACAGTGTCTCCCCACCCTGACATTAGCCAGGTCTCCCCTGATGATGCAGTCATTCATGACAATAGTCTGGAATAGGCACACACACACACACACACACAAACTCAGCAAAACATTATACACAGAAAACACAGTGGTTACTACAAACTGACAGCCAGTGTTTGTTCCTCACTTTGCCATTGAGGACGATGTTCTGACTCCCACACAGCACTGACTGTCTGCTCACTTTGTTGCCAGAAGCCTGGAATAAAACGACAGCAGTGGTTATTTATCGCCTAAAAGTGCATTTGTGTTCCTGTTGTCCACCTGAACTGAGCACAAACAATGATTCCATTTATCCACCGTCCAACGCCCTGTTCAGCTTTGGCTAACCGGTTAGCACAATAGCTACGTTATCTTTAAAAAAAAAAAAAAAAAAAAAGCCTTAAAATCAAACCCATTACCGTTTCAATATACTCCGCTTTGTTGTACAGAATTTCTGACAACTCCATGGCTGGAAATGCGGTGAAATATCCCAGACAGTGATTATTATTCGCTAATTTTGTCTAAAGCATCGATGTGTTTTTGCTCTGATCTCAGCTTCTGCTGCTGATTCTTCTTCTGTTGCAGGTTTATTGGCAGCTGGCAAACACAGAGCTGAAGCATCAGCGCCACCGGCTGGTCGGAGTGTACAACAGACTGTTCACTGTTTACGACAATCTTTTTTTTTTTTTTCAAATCCTCTTCTCCAAATCAAATGAGTTCGTCTAAGGCACTGAAATAGGATTTGATAGCACTAATTTCTTGACCCGTTTTTATCTGTGATATCAAATTTCAATGTTATCTTTCTGAGGCTCACTTCATCTCAAATTATCACATATCTGCTTGACCATCTCTGAATTCCATGACTCTTAAATACTTCTGAAGATATTTGTGACATTTTTGATATATCAAATTATTTCTAAGATTGTTTTAAATTGTTTTCATGGCCGTTGACCCACTTTCAGCATGTTTTTTGTTTATTGTTTTCCTGTGTTTCAAAATTCAAAAAATATAACAAAGAATCTTTTTTTAAAAGAAATATGCTGATATTTTTTATTTTCAATAAGTACCTGATATCAATATACATTTTCACAGATATTTTTTTATATATCTGTAGTTCTGCCTGAACTTCCTGGAACAGTCCAGTAATGTCGACACTTCTGTGCAACAGCTGCACCCAGTGGACTGTTGTGGTAGCGACAGGAAAGTTCTTGAAGACTCTGGAGCTCCTCCAGTGCAAATATAAAAGCTGAGACAGTCCCACCACTGAAACAGAAAGCCACACACAGCGTTTCATCTCCCAACTAGAGAGCACATCCACAAACACTGAAGATGCTGTTGTCGCGTGGACTCCAGTTTGCCATCAGTCCTCTCATGGATGTGTACTGGCCTGTCCGCATGCTGTGGCCACAGGTCAGACCACTGCTCTGCCAAGATCTCCTGCAGAGAAACCTGAAGGAGCTGCGCAGCAACGTGGAGCTGATGGAGAAACTTCAGCACAAGATCCTGGAGGAGACAGAGCCTTTTAAAACCGCTGCAGCCCTGCATCCAGTGTCCTTCCAGCTGCAGAAACATGGAGAGCACTTTGGCGTGACGCTGGACACTCAAGACTTTTCCCCTGAGGAGCTGTCTGTCAGGCAGGTGGGCAGGAAGCTGAGAGTCAGCGGGAAGACAGAGAAGAAACAGGAGGATGAGAATGGGTTTCGCTCTTACAGACTCCAGGAGTTCAGACAAGAGTTTAACCTGCCTGACGGCGTGAACCCTGAAGACATCACCTGCTACCTGGATCCAGATGGGAAACTCCACATCACAGCAGCCAGAGCTCCGTGTGTGGAGGAGGTTGGGAGAGAGCTGAGTATTAAGAGGAGCCTGGAGGAGAAAACACAGCAGAATGTGAGTTCGTGCGCAGAAGGAAGCACCACAAAGACAGACAACAGCACACAGGACAAACCTGAAAGCATCGAATGATATACATGTTGTTGTTCCAAAGCTGCTTATCTGTTTAATAAAAGTGCTCAGTGATGCTCATGTATGATTCTGTACACATGTACTTGTGTTAAACCAGAATTTTCAACAAATATATTAAATGTTTGGCTTTGTCCTTGGATTCCTTGTTTAATTTATAAATCTCGTCACACTCATCTGACACACATTTTGTGTGAGCATCAGAGAGAGCACAGTAATTACAGGGTTTGTCATTACTTGCAAATTCACTGATGCAATACTGGAATGCTGTGGATATAAAAAGCTTTTTTTTTTTAAAAAAAAAAAAAGAAAAAGTATGAGACACAGACGAGGTTAGGGGAGGTGGATGAAAAGCCTTGTCCTGTTTGATAAGGTGTCATTAGGTCAAACATGGATAGAGTTTCTCCTGTCTTTTTGTTTTTTTATTGGCCACACACCAGATTAAGTCTGAATATCATTAGTTATTTATTTTGGGTGGGGCTGCAAGTTGGCGCAGTTGGTAGCAATGTTGATTTGCAGCAAGAAGGTCGCTGGTTCGCGTCCCGGTGGGGGCACTGGGATCTTTCTGTGTGGAGTTTTAGTGTTCTGCCCGTACAGTGTGGGTTCTCTCGGGCTTCCTCCCACACAGTCCAGAAACATGTTGAGGTTAATTGGTGATTCTAAATTGTCCGTAGGTGTGAATGTGAGTGTGCTTGGAGTGTAGCCCTGCGATAGACTGGCGACCTGACCTTCACCCTAAGTCAACTGGGATAGGCTCCAGCCCTACTGCACATTTTCAAGTTATTTCAGAGTAAAATTAGTATAAAGTGTGGGACATTGTGACCCTAGTGAGGACTAAGTGGTGTATTTTTTTATTTATTTTGGGTATCACGTCATGTAAATTTATGGGTAAACTTTCCCTCTTCACTAGCACCTGCAAGTCTTTTCTTACATATTTTAGAGGGTCAATCACCCAAAGAACTATTAAACAAACCTCTCATTAAACATTTAAATACGTAGTAATGACCTATAAGATAAACCAATCTCACTCTAGCTGGTAGCTAAAACTTACAACTCTGGTTTGACTCTATGGATCTCAAACATTATTGTCACAAGGCACATTTTTACATACAGACATAGCTGTGTAAATGATAACAATTAAGACTAATTCCAAGGCACACAGCTGAAAATCTGGTTCTGTACCTTATGTGATATTATTGTGGAAAATGTGCTGAGCATAGAAAGAAAGTGGGATGACCTTACTTTGGCGAGAGCACAATATCCTACACTTTATACAAACTTTACTGTGAAATAACTTGAAAATGTGCAATTATTTAGTTAAAATCCAAAGATTTGTTGACTGAGCCACCAATAATTCAAGATTCCAAAAACGCCACTTTTATTTATTTATCTGACAACACAGTGACACAAGTGTCTGCTTTTACTTTTTTGTTGGTTACCTCAAATGGTTTTGCATTGCTTTGTGTGAGACAAATGAAGTTAGAGGAAAAAAAAGATGATTCTGATCAGACTCTATGTACTTTATTAACAAGACTGCAAGGTGGCGCTATGGCGCTGTTGCCTCGCAGAGGCATGTTGAAAACATGTTGAAGTTAATTGGTGATTCTAAATTGCCCATAGATGTGAATGTAAGTGTGCTTGGTTGTCTGTCTCTAAGTGTAGCCCTGTGATAGACTGGTGACCTGTCCAGGTGAACCTGCCTTCACCCTAAGGCGGCTGGGATAGACTCCAGCCCCCCCACGACCCTAGTGAGGATTAAGCGATGTATAGATAATGGATGAATGGATGGATGAATGGCTGGCTGGATAGATGATTTGATGGAGATTTTTTTTTAATTAATTTTTAACAATTCTAAGGAATGGGTTTTCAGACAGTATGAATTGAGTGCAAACTCATCGACAATAAATCAAACAAATAAAACAGTCCATTTGTGTTTGTTATTTTAAAGTTCTATTACTGACACAATGTTATAAAGTATTACAGATTTAAAGCATTCTGCTCCGACAGTTACTTAGCGAGGGCATAAAAGGATTCTATGATCGATTGCTCCTCCCTGGCTGGAGTCCCAGTTCTTTTTTTTTTTCTTTTTTTAATTTATCAAGTTTAATAATTACAATTAAGCGATTTCAACACAAATGTTTAGAAAACGAAAAAAAAAACCCAAAACAAAACACACAAATAAACTGCAAAATACAAAATAAAACCCCGGCTTGTGTTGTACGCATGCGCTTCACGGAGCCCTTGACCCCGTCTCTTCTTCGTCGCTTTACATGCTGGTTGCAGCTACCAGTAGCTTTTTTCAGTCATGGCGGCCCGTGTCCTGCAGCAGTGTGTCCGCTCCTTCGCCCGGCCCTCGCTGAGGCTGTGTTCCGGTACCCTTGCAGTCAGAGCCGCTGCCGCCCCGACAGCAGCCCTCCACCGACCCCTCTCGTTCGCCGCAGACAGCCGGAGGACGCGGTGGGTCGGCCAGAGACGGGTGAGTCTCCGGTAACATTGAAGAGCCGTGGCCTAGCTGTGACCTACCGATGTCTTTCACAACCGTGCGGCTAACACAGCCTGCTGGAAGTTTATGGTGGGATGGAAGCGGGTTATTTTAACACGAATGAATGTCTGTTTGTCGAATATTCTGGTTGGAATTCACAAAAACCTGTTACGTTAAGTTTTGGTGACAGAACTGCCATGTTTTTTCCTGTTTGCTAGTTAGCTAGTTAGCATAGTTGGTGCGTTCACTGACACTTGTGTTTGCGCCTCTCTGACCTGCCGTTTGCAGCCACTTGCATGTCAGAGCTTAAACTAACACTATTCAGCGAATTCAGGCTTAGCATTAAGTCCAGCTATATGGACTGTTACGCACGGAATTGTGAATTGACGCAGCGCAGAACTATCCATGTGTAGAGTGTTGCAGGATGTGAAAAGCATTAAAACTTCAAATGCTTTGTTTGAATGGCTTGTTGCTTACAGTAAGGATTACATCAGGTTATGAGTGATGCTGCATTATTCACATCATGTATACATAACTTTAAAAAACTGAGAAGGAAAGTTGTATTTTATAGAAGATTTAATTAAGATACGAGACTGTATATGTTAAGAAAGAGTAATAAATTCCATGTTCTCCACTTCAAAAAAACATAAAAAGCCTGAAAAATAGAACAATGTTCAGCTTTGTTTTGAATGTGAACGCAGTTAACTAAGAAACAGCATCCTCACTGGATCTCAATCTACAACTTGAAGTAACTTATTCCAGTTATGAGTGTTTAACTTGAACCTGACAAAGTAAAACTTAACTGATTAAGAGCTAATTATCAGCTCTGATATTCAGCATTTTTCTGATTGTCAGGTTAGTCAAGACATATTTTTTAATTGTTTTGTAGTGCACTGGTTTGGCTCTGATGCTCTGTCTGTAGTGGTATGTGTATATTGCAATATTTCGTGATAGTTCATGTCTATCTAACATACCCAAAGTCTCTTCCAGATGCTCAAACATCTTTGTAACTGTACTTCTCATGCGGTCTTGAAGCACAGCCTGTTTAGAGTTTGTAACAGTTTGACCTGCAACATAAACAGCTTCAGGCCCCAGTGATCACACCATCTTTGCTCTCTATGCCTCACGCCACTCGTCACCTGATTTATTCTCCTTCCTCTTTGCCCTCCTCAGATCCCCTCAGTGGGTGTGTTGTGCCGACAGTATGGCGACCTGCCCCCCCTCACCCTAGAAGGCATCAGTGAACGCGTCATGTATGTACTCAAGCTCTACGACAAGATCAACCCTGAGAAGGTGAGAATGAGCACAGCCTAGCCAAGAAACTATCATCAGTTAATAGCTAAAACAATCAAGAAAGGGTCAGACATGGAATTATGAAATGTGACTCATCTGTGACTTAATATCTTATGAATGATATTGTTTTATTTACATGTTGTTTTTAATGTTAATTCTTTGAAGTTTAACAATTTTGTGTAATATGTGTATCAGATATTTTAACAATTGGTTGTTTGCATAACATTGGTTAGATCTTGTCTATATTATTCTACCAAATGTGCTGTCAAACTTGTATGTTGTCCTGAGACCACAGTAGCAGCTTTGTATGTGAGAGACTCGGAGAGAAATGGCTGTTTTTTCTCTCTCTCTCTCTTTAGGCGAACAATCCAGCTAATGCACAGTAATGATTTATTCAAAGTTGTTCAGTGTTTGTGTGGAATATCCATTTAAATCAAGAAGCCGTAGTGACTGTGTCCTCTTCAGAACTAAATCACAGAGCTGCAGGATGACTCGACTTGTCATTTTTTGTGTAAAACTATATTATAATTTATAATAATCATTTCTGTCCTGCAGCTGGAGGCATCTTCCCACTTCATTAAAGATTTGGGTTTGGACAGCTTGGACCAGGTGGAGATCATCATGGCCATGGAAGATGAGTTTGGTAAGAACCGGTGCACAAACCTCTTTATGCAGCAACTAGTTTTCTAGAAGTTTGAAGTGTACTGCAAAGAAAAATGTTACAGATCAATGGTTTAGACATGAGGTCAGATGCTGAGGTCGGAATGTAACACAAAGATGCTGCTTAAAAACTACAGGAATGATGGATCTTGTGTAGGAAGAAATGTAATATAAAAAGTGTTTCCCTGTTTCTATTCTGAAGCAGTTTTGAATCTGATGCCTTGTGGTCATAAGATGTTGATGTGTTAATTTGCAGCTTGCAGTTTGTCTTAAAGTAGAGTCAGCGAGGTGAAGAGCAGGTTAATGCGGAGTCAGTACACTGACAATCATCGTCCCCATGAGAAGTTTGTAAAATCTGAAATAATGTGTTCTCTTAGGCTGATATTTTCCCCTCGACTATCTGAGGTAGTTGGATCTCTGCTGAATGACGAGGCACGTGAGGAATTTACGGCTGCTGCTCGGCATGCCGCTGGTGTTTACTTCATTGTTTGTCCCAGCTGTGACGAGCTGAAATAGTTAATTGAGGTCCAAGGACAATATTTACTTAAAGCAAGGAAGCGATCCAATATTTCAGCAGACAAACTTGTGTGGTTTGTTTAACTGGATAACTAATTTGAAATTGATTTATTAGTTATTTGACAGAGTTGCATCCCTTTCTGTCATTACTGTGATGGTACAGATTAGGGATGCAAATTGTAAACAGATTTCTTAACCATTAGTCAGCAATTAATGAGCAAGCACTTATGAAATGAAGGATATATTGTATTAAAAACATTGTTTTTCCCCTGTGCTTATAGAGTTAGATCTTCATCAAAGCTGCAACATTCCCAGTGCAGACTGAGCAGGGTGGGGGGGGACAGCTCGTCGTTAATAAAAACTACTCTGTTTTCAGCTCTGTGGATTAGCTTTTCTGTTTTGCTTTCTATTTTTTTTTTATTTATTTAAATTGCTCATTTAGCTTAAGAAGTACAAGATTATGAGAAATTCTTCAGTCATGGATAGCTGACAAGAAAAACAACAAAACTTGGAGTGCCAGCTGTTTAATTCATAGCTTTCAAACACATATTGTTTGCTCATATTTTAATGGTTGTGAATTTTCTTCACCTTGTTTATCTGTGTGTGATGTTCAATGTGCCACAAATGCAGTTCAGTCGATAGAACACATGTGCACACCGGCATCATTTTGCAGTGTCTTTTTTCAGGACAATTGTGTTGACGGGACCTTTTTATACTTTGTGTTTTTGCTGCAGGCTTTGAGATCCCAGATGTAGATGGAGAGAAGTTGATGAGTCCTGGGGATATTATGCAGTACATCGCAAATAGGAAGGACGTTTATGAATAACCTGTCTATAGCTCACTGCAGAGGCAAGTCCGTCCTGTTTTCTGTCCTCTTTTGTCTTTCTTAGATGACACTGATTGTGTAATTTGTTGGTATTGAGTAGTTTTTTGTTTTGTTTTTTTCCCGTCCAGAGAGAGTGACCCTACCACACACGCACAGGAAGTCCTTGTGAAGCAGATGGACGCCAAATCATTTCCCACTTCGACCCCCGTCAGCTCTTCTGTCCTTTACAGCGATGTCGACGTCAGCTGCCGCGTCTTGTGTTTAACTGTATTTAAATGAACATGTTGTTGGGAGCTTGGGGGTAAAACTCAATATTAAACAAGGTTATATATCTCAGAGTTGATTTTTTATTCTTCCAGCTCCTCCCTGTGATTCTGATGTATAATTTCTCTTAAATAGATCAATAAAGACACATTCTCTGTGGTTGTGCATCTAATGTTCAGCTCCCTTATGCACAAGCATGTCATGACAACCAAAATGCAACTTCAGAAATAAAGACAGTCGTGTAGTTGAATTTAAAGTGTGTTTTACCATTTCTGTAATAGAACTTAGGATCTATAATTATCTGACAAAGTTTTCTAATTAACAATTTTGTCGAAAAACTAAAGTTGCCACGGGTCTGGCTTTGTAATCCACATATTGAA